>NC_142890.1:28146875-28447678 GCF_054131105.1 Drosophila navojoa | reverse complement strand
TGTGGCCAGCTGCTGCTGCTGCTGCTGCTGTTGGCAGAAAACAATAACAAGGCTGCGCGGAAAATAAAAAACTAATATTATATATATATATATGTAAAGGGGTAGGGAAATGCAGCTTGAGCAAAGTTTTGCGCCCTTTTGAGTGGCATCAATTTTGACATTTACCTGCAGCGAGGCAAAGCAAAGTTTTCGCAGCGCCTAAGCCGATTGCACACTGAAGTTGGGCAGCTATTTCATATGCAATGAGTGCTACACACACACACATACACACACACAGTTATGCTTAAAATCCTATTGCAAAACTTTGTTGAGATACAAAAATCGGAGCAGCGCCTCGGCGTATGCAATGGAAAAATTATAAAACTCTGTGCGGCCAGGATGTGTCCAGGATGTGTGTCTGCAAAAATAACAATTACTTGTCTATGTGTGTGTGTCTGTGTGAGTTGAAAAGTATTTCTTTTTTTCTGTTGGTGGAAAGACTAGAAAGTTGCAGGAGGCGGACGCCACTGGCAAAGTGCAAAAGCTCAACCGGAGCATTAAAGATGCCATAACTGAGAGTTTGTTGTTGCTGCTGTTGCTGTTGTTGTTGTTGTTGCGTGTGGCCGTCAAAAGTTTGCTAAGTAAAACCTCATGTGCATCTAATTAAAAATATAAACAAGTTTATTTTAAAGCCGCCGAAGAAAACTTTTGTCTCCAACGGAAACGAGCTTGAGTGTGTTGTTTATGCGCTGCCAGGAAGCGGGCGCTGACTCTGTGTGTACGTATATATATATATATATATGTGTGTGTATGTGTGAATATTCCGCAACTTGTTTGGCATGTTTATCAGAACGAATGTGAAACAGGGATTTTTGCGAAATGCGCACTCCAATTGGCATAACTTTTTCTGCCAGCGAACTTTTGCGCATTCGCATGCTTAATTAGCTTCCTGCTGGAAGAGACATGAGCATGCTAATGCATGCGGCAAAGATTCAGCTCAAGTTAAAGTCCTGCCAGGCGGTGCTTAAGGCCCACTAATGAAATACCCATCAGTCATTGGGGCTGCATTTTTTGCTCCGACTAAACACTTGCTTAATGGCCTGGCCAACGTCTCTCGGACGCACACAAAACGCAGTTTGACGAACGCCCAGCTGCATGCCATGCCAGAAGGTAGCTGGCTGGTGGGTGGGGCAGCTCGACTACAAGTCAAGAGCTTAATGCTTCGCCTGTGCCACACACGCCCAACATGGCCAACGACATTTTTGAGCTGCCAACTAACCAGGAGTCGAATCCAGGCAGAGGTAGAGACAGAGGCAGAGGCAGAGGCAGAGGCAGAGGCAGAGCCACAGTCAAAGCTTTGGGTCCGTCCAGAATTCGTTACCAGAAAATGGCTTCACTGACAGCCACAGGCCCAGTCCCAGTTCCATACCCAATACCCACTCCCATTCCCACTCCCATTCCCATTCCCAGCTCCAGCTCCAGCTCCAGCCGCAGCCAGTTTGAGCGACTGCTTCTGACTTCGACTTGTGCGTCTCCGGTCGCTGCTGATGTCATTAATGCAACTAGCATCTCACACAGCCGGGCGTCACCTTAGCCCCGGACAAACCGAAATGCTTTGCATGGACGCATGTGATATGAGCCCAGCTCAGCTCAGCCCCAGCCCCAACCCCACTTCACATACGCATACGCATAACCCTTCGCGGCGCACACACAGGAGCAGCAGTGGCAGAAAAAAAGAAGAAGAAAATAACAAACGAACACAACATGAGCTGAAAAAAAGATTTTTGAGTCATTTCGTTTTGTTGCGTTTATGTTCGTCCGGGCTGTGACTGTGGCTGCGGCTGAGGCTGTGGCTGTGGCTGTGCCTGTGGCTGCCTCGAGTCCTGCTGCTGCTGCTGCTGCTGCAGCCTGTCCCTGGCTCTGCGCTGTCGTCGTCATCGTCGTCTGGCTGCCGCTCAGTACACATCCCGGCCTGGCCTCTGTGCTTCACTGGCTGATGTATTCATGAAATCGTGTGATTAATGGCTCGCACAACATTTGCACACACTACCCGGCCGGAGCTTCCTCTCCAGCTCCAGCTCCAGTTGCAGCTTGGGTTGGTGTTCCAGCTACCAGTGCTCGACATGCGGCGTATCTGTCTGAGTGCAGATAAACATGCCAGTCCCTGGCACCGCAAGACCCAATCTCAACCCAGCAAATGCTGCGCATGCAAAACGAGCAAAGAGCACGAGCTGCGACCTATCAAGGAGGCAAGCAGGGGGCGGCGGGCAGGGCAGCAGCGATGGCGACTTTGGTCACAAAAATTTTCCGGCTCTGCGCGTTTCACTGCCATTTTATCTGAGCCGCATGAGGCGATGAAATTAACAAACATCCTGGTGCGCTGGTGAAAACAAAAATGCGTCGTAATTAAAGCGAATTTAATTGCTTTATCCTCATAGACTCGCTCACCAGGACACCCACAACAGCGCCCTTCGACACTTTGCGCGCCTATAACTATGCCATAATCTTTGACACTTTTATTGCGGCTCTAAAAGTTCTTAACTTGATTTAATAAGCAGCTCGGACAACAAGCGTGACTGTTTAGCATTTTCGAGTTTTATCTGAAACTTTGTAGCCCCAAAGAATTTGATCTTAGCCTCGGCACTGCCAACGTGGCTTTAATTAACTCATTTTTCATTGGAATTGCCAGCGGCGGGCAGGCTGCCAGGGCCGGGGCCGTTGTTATCTTATCTCGCCTGGAACTGGAGCGCAAATGTCTTGGCACGCCCATCACTCATCCCGTGGCGCAAGCCTTTGTCTAGCTGATAAGCCAGAGCCGGAGCCACCTTGCGGGCCATTTGAGTTTTGAATCGAAATTGACTTTGCACATTTCACATGAAATTATGTGCTGCTGCGTAACCAAAGCCCCGGCCTCCATTGATTCCGCCACAAAGCGTCGCACTTTCAATTATGCTGCCCGTAATTTCCTTTACGGACTTATCTGGCAGCTGAACAGCAATTTCGCCTGTAACACCAAGTATAATTTTATGATGGCCGCAACTTGAAGTGAAAGTCCTATAAAGCGTCCATTGGCAGCGGCCAGGATGCCTCCCCAGGGCTGGCCCGAGCTGCCCTGAGCTGGGCTGAAAGTTGTTTCATTTTTAATCAAATTGCCTGATGGAAGTTTTTGCATGTCTTCGCTTCGCCTTGGCAGCGTCTCGACAATGCTGCCCATTTAGCTGGGTCAAAGGTAAATACGTCCCCAGCACGACCGCAGCCGGCTTTAAGCCAGACGCTTTTTATGGCCCAAACAACAAAACCTCAAAATTGCAGATTTAATTTTATTTCATTGCACTCGCACTCGCCTCGCCTCGGTCACAGGAAAATTGTTTCTTTATATTGTGCTCGGTCGACTTGCAGCTTTGTTTCCTTGATTGCCCTGGCTGGCTGGAATGCGTCCTTTGAGTCATTCATTTCAAATTCAGCAAAGAAACAGGTGAAAATTGCAATTGCAATTGCGATTGCACCTGCGTCGTTCTCTCTCTTTCTCTCTTCTTTTTTTAAGAAAGCAAAGTCAATCAGGAAAAATGTCACAACAAACACAACTTCAATCTGAATTTTATTTATGAATGAATGCATTTTGGGGTTAAAAGTTGATTAAAAAACTGCAATTATTCAATCTGAATTTTATTCATGAGTGAATGAATTTTTAGCTTGATTAATGAATTCGATTTTTTAAAGCAGAAGTACAATTCAGATTTGTATAATATAATATATAGAAATGGATATTTCTGCAAGTTTCTCTTCTCTCAATAAATGGATCCAAATGTTTATAGCTTGAACAAATTCCCATTGTCAAGCTTTAGAAATTTTCCTGAGCAATTGCATATTGTATTTAGGTATAAGGTAACTGAATGGATGCTATAATAACTCGTGTTTAATTAAAACAAATTATTAGTTATTTCCTTACGAATTGTAACTTATTCAAGCGTCGATTTATATGTTCTCAAAGTAAGAAAGGTATGAGAAAGCTCACATGCAAAAGCTCACTCAGTGAGTTGTGCTGCGAAACTTTCTGTGTGTTGATCGCCTTCCAAAAAAAGCTCTCTTGGCAGATGCTATAGAAAGAAAGTTTACTTCAATTTACTACAGCTCTTTGTATTACTTTTACCTCATCTAGCTCTAAGTCTTCAGTTGTAAGGTTCAGCTCTCTCAAAATGTAGCTGAAAAGCTATATGGAATTCCCATCAAACATTTCAATTCCATATTATTTTATAATTCGGAGAACACAGACCATGATGATTAATGAAATGCAGAAATCAAGAATTTGAATATACTTTTTTCATAGATTTTGGAAGTTAAAACGGAGTCTATTAAATGCATTTAGCTTGTTGATTTCACAAAATGAATAGAATTTGGCTACTAAAGAGTATATACAGTATTATTTTTTAAATTCTCGAAAGTCTTTGACATTAGTGGTTCAATGTACTTATTACTAACAATCAATCTACAATTACTAATAATTAACCAATATAATTACCATTTATTTCTGTATAGTTCTTGCAACAGAGCTAAGTATAAAAGATCTATCTACTAAACTATTCATCAAATTAGTTTAGGTTGGAATCTCTTTAGTAAGCGAAATCTTTCGAGACTCTATACAATCATGTTGTGTGTTCTGTTCTGTTGTTGTTGTATGTTATTTGCCTGGTTGAGTGCACAAACGATGCGTTGCCTGCAAACGATGATGTCTCATTAATAAACATAAGCAAGAAAGAGATTCAAAGCTGAAGCAAAATCCGAATCAGAATCCGAATCAGAATCAAAATCCAAATCAAAACCATTTACAACTCCAGTGAGCAACATAAAAAAAGAAGCGAAAGACTTTTGGGGCCGCAATATTTGTAATCAAACGCAGTCATAATAATCAAGTCGTAAAAAACAAATCCATTTTCGCGCTTCAATGAACGCCGAGAGCCAGGAGCCAGGAGCCAGACTACAGCCAGAGAGCTGTAAAAACAATAATAGTAATGGCAGCGGGCAACAACGTTTTTACACCTTTTGCAGCAGGAGCCGCCAGAAAGGATCAAGGATAACAACGACACGACAGCGACAACAACGACGACGCTGACATTCGATAATAATAAAGGCCATACTTTGTTTTAGCCAAAACGGCAGAGCGAGAGAGAGCGAGAGAGAGAGAGAGGGAGAGTGGTGCAATCGACATGGCCATAAAAAACAAATAGCTCAATGACTCAGGCAGAGTTTTATGAGCTGTGTAGTCTATATACATAGATGGAGGATGTTAAGATCTGCCACAGGAGCAACCTGTACATATTTGCGGTATTTTCCACATTTTGTGGAGAGGCGTTGACAAATCTGTGACTGGCCCCATTAAATGGCCGTAAAAATCAAACAGTAAGCGCTGTAAATTATAATGTAATAGAAATATAATAAGCGAGTTCATCTCGATGGCTGGGATAACAACGCGCGCATCGTAAAATCGGCGAGCTCGTAAAATTCGCCAGGAAACGTGAAATGAAAAGCCCGGCGCTAGTTTTCACACCAACTTGGGCCGAGCCGGGACTGGTAGCTGGGAGCTGGGAGCTGGGAGCTGGCATCATTACATTTGAGTGTTTTACAACTTCCGTTAAGTTTGCCGGGGCTATAAAGCGTAATCTTCATGTTTTTATTACAAGGATGCGGCCACCCGCCCAGCAGCCCGAATCCTGCCCGACCCAGCTCGACTGGCAGCTGTGCTGTCAATGTGGCAGCATCGAGGACATCAAATTGACAGCTCCTTGGAGTCGTAAAACTCCTCACTGTGGACTACTACATATGTTGTTGGCGCCCCTTCTCCTGCCAGCCCGCCTGCCCGCCAGCCTGCCTGCCCGCCTCCTACACTAACTGGCAACTGGGGTAATGATTGTCACCGGCTAAACAATTAAATTGAGGTTAGAATGAAACATAAAAAGCGCATAAAAAGGACATAAAGTCCGGAGCAGACGAGGCGACGGCCAGCTATGCGAGTCCCGACGATGTCGTCAACGCATCGTAAACGCTTTAAGCTACAGTTTATATCCATTTCGAAAGGATAACAGCGACAACAACAATGACAACAATGGAATTAACATGACCTGTGTGTGCGATCTGTGGCCTCGTAAAACTTCTACTGATAAGACACTCGCCGTTGGTAATGATAATAAAATTATAATTTCGCCTCTGCATATGCTTGTCCCAAAGTGTCTATGTGAGTGGCGATAATGCTGGGATTCGGATTCAGATTCCTGCTGCCTGGGAATAGGACTAGCTATGCTCCGCCTCACGCCTCACGCCTCCAAGCACTTGACTCTGGCATTTCGGTTTTAGGGCCCGCCGCCATGTGAGAAATTGTAAATTGCGCTAATAAGCATTTAAAATTAACTAAATGCTCGACTCTTGGGCCAAGCCTGATGACTTGTGGATCGGGGTCTGGGCTATGGGTTCTGGGTTCTGGGCTCTGGGTTCTGGGTGTCTGGTTTCCGGTTTCGGGCATGTTTGGATTGCTCTTCAGCCGGGCTATAAACTGTGCAAAGTCGTTAGACGAGCTCTAAGTGGCGAAGAGATGCGTTTTTCATGTTCGCTGTGGCAGTAAATGCTAAGAGTGTTGGCGATGCTCCCGATAGCGAGTAGTCGAGCCAATCGTAATGGATTGGCTAATCCAATTGGCCATTTGGCGGGGCACAGTTGCTAGAGTGGAGCATATGGGCATGTCAACACATTTTATTAGGGTAGCTGCTTGGACTCGACATGGTCTGGCCATTATGGAGCTCTTATATAATTTAGGAACTATCCCGGGCTGGGCCTAAGGCTGAGATAGTTTGCAATAATATTCCAGCTTCCACTCAGAGTAATAACATTTATGGTTAAATAATATTTAATCTGCAATAAATAATTTCACTCGACTAATGAAAGCAGTAATGCATGAATGCTTCCAGGCGATTATTCACATAACTTAAATAATCACTGATTGGCCGATGCTAATCTAACTAAATGTAAAATAGAAACTGACAAATTATGAAGCAAAGAATAAATTTTATTTGTAATGAAATGTTTATTGAAGCAATATCAAACTATATTAATGGAAGTTTTAGAGTGTTGTGAAATTAAGAAAAATATATCATGAGAAAAGTATACATATGTATATAGTTTTCCTTTAGCTCTCATGGCTTTGTTTATGAATTATTCAGTTTGCTGTTCCTTCGTCTATCTGAGTTTGATATCATTGAAAAATATATATTGGAATAAATATCGGGCGAAAGTGTAATTACGTATAAATATATACATATATATAATTATAATATATACTTATTATTGTAAATAATTATATTATGGCTTTCATCGAGCTTGAAATTGACCTTGAACCTGAAAATTACAATATAATAAAGGAGCATGTATTCAATCTTTCTTCTATATAAGTATATGTATATAAGAGTTAGTTTTTTATGGTTTCAAGAAATGTTTATATAGTATTAGATAGGCAAACAGATAGTACATTGGGCTTCATTAAATGTAAAGTCAAAAGCTTCTGCTCTATCTGAATGTAACAAATAGATTATTTAGTAAACCTAGTTAGGGCAATAAAAGTTTCTGCGTTTCTTTCTTTTCTGACTCATGTACGTAGTGTTATCATTGCTATTGACAAATGCTTATCAAAATGAAATTTCCTCGATCGGATCGATACAATACAACAATCGATGCAATAAGTGGATGTCTTATGTCTGCAATTATTCGTATTTCAACAAACAAATACAGAAGTTTGGAATCGATTGAAGCAATAGTGTACTTATATAGATGAAGAATTATATTTAATAATATTTATTTTATTTATGTGATCAATATGACATTGAAATGAGATTTGGTTTCAGAGATTCTCAATAAAATTGTCTTTGTGCATGTAGTAGATGGTGTCCTGGAAAATTAGAAGGCAGTTGAAAGCTGGGGACGTATGGACAAATAAAATGATAAATAAAGTTAAAATTTACATATACATATATCGTAACAAAAAATATATATTAAAGTGTAATGCATACGATTGCTAAAATTATAGAATTATATAAATAAATTCATATAAAAAAAATAAATAAAAACATGTAAACTATTTAATATAATAGTATATACTGTTAATATTGTTTTATTGTAGGTAAATATCATGGCATGTTTTATACTCGGCTGTATTTTCATTATATTTTTAAAGAACTCGTCTTTAGTGAAATTCTAATTTGTGCTCCACTTGCTGAATACGGCTTTGAGCTGATGTACTCACGCGCACTTAGCCACATGCACACCCCCATAAAGAGACGATTACTTCCGCCATTTTCTATGATGAATTGCTACTTTTGCTTAACGCACACACACACACATTTATACAGAGAGCCACACACACACACACATGCACAGAGCCATTAAGCAGCAGAGAGGAGATGCGCAGACATCCATTCAGAGACCGGGGACAAGGCAGTTAGCGACACAGACCCACATATACATGCAAGGCCATCTGTGTATCCGTGTATCTGTGGATACACATTTATCCAGTCGTCGACGGCGTTGACAGCGCCAACGCCAGCGGAAAAAGGTGCAGGACGAGCCAAGAACGCCGCAGAGGCAATGTAAAGCAGGTGAACTCGAGGCAGCTTTGTTGCTGCTGCTGCTGTTGCTGCTGTAGCTGGCAGCAATTGGTGGCAAAACACTGAAAGGACACAGGAAGTGCACTTTGCCAGCACACACACACACACACACACACACACATGCACATATTCGCACACTTTTATATACAGAAGCAGGACACCCTTGCCGTCATTGGGGTGCTTTTGCCGTTTATTTATGCCTGGCAATCATAAAGCGCGCCCCAAAACTCACACACCCACACACACACACACTCATACACACTCACACAGAGAGACAGTGCAAGGGAGAGTGCAGGTTATGGCTTTCTATAACTCAGGTTCTGTTGTCGTGCCGCCTCTTTCTGGCCAACGGCCGCGTCGTCTGCTGCTGATGTATTCCATACAAATTGCAAGTTTTAGTGCTTTTATTTTTCGGCACTCTCCGGCAAGAGAATCATCCATCAATGGCATTACGGGCAAGGACACAGGGACAGCAGCCAGCCAGCCAGCCAGCCAGCCAGCAGACGCGAATGCTTTTTGAGTGTTGCTGACGTTTTTGTGTCGCTGTCGCTGTCGCTGCTGCTGTCGCAATCGCAATCGCAGACGCAGACGCACCCATTGCTCAACAGGACACACACACTAGAGGATAACAACCCTCCTTTTACCCATTTTTTCTTGTTTTCTGGTCGAAAGCATGCGGCGAAATTTGTAAATTTTTCGCTGCAAAACAAAGAGAAAGATTCTTTGGCCAACACAAAAGGGGGTAGACTTTAGTGCCTGCTATCTCCCTCTCTCTCTCGGTCTCTGTCTCTCTCTCGTTTGCTCTCGCTCAGTGCTTGTGGCTGCGTTTGTAGAATAATAGCATAAAATATTGTTGTCCTTGAACAATTTACTTTTATTTTATTTTTATTGCCTACATTGTGGAGCGCTGCCTCTGCCTCCTTCTGCCTCTGCCTCCTTCTGCCTCTGCCTCCTTCTGCATATGTGTGCCGCATATGTGGGTGTGTTTGTTATGGTGTCTGCATTGTTGTTGTTGTTGAGCCGCGTTTTTGGCTTCATTAAATTTATGTTGCAACGAACCGTTGCGCACTCGACCCCCACCCCCCTTCACCCGCACGCCCTGTCTGCTTGCCAATGTGCTGAGCCTAGTTGCACGTGCCGCGCTGCCGTAAAACAGATCGTAAAAGTTTATTACTTGCGGCTTTCTCTTTGTATGTGTGTCGCGGATACTGTTGTTATTCTCTCGATGTTGTTGTTGGGTCTGTTCACTGTAGCTGCTGCTCCGTCGCCATTGTCGCTGTCAGCTGTCAAATTGAATTTGTTTATATTGCCAGCACCAGCTGAAGCGGCAGCAGCAGCAGCAGCAGCAATGCCGTCGAGCCGGTCAGAGGCCATATTCAGCGCCATTCAGCTCCAACAGGTTTCATTTTCACTTGCCGGAAATCATTGCGTCATGCTGATATTTTGTATTTTAACGCCCCGGCGACACCACGCCCTCACCCGCTCTGGCTGTCATGCTCAGCTTTGTGTTTAGGCTGCAAAGTCGATTTTTGTTGGTTTAGGTCAGTTAGTTTTTGGCTTTGACAGCTCAAAGTCGAGGTCAACTTTTGTATGCCCATCATCGGTTGGCGTGCTGTCTGCCTCCCTCCTCTCTCTGCCTGTATGTGTGTGTGTGTATGTACATGTGTCTGGCTGCGTGTCTCATATTTATGCGCCCGCCGGTCGAGACGCGTCCCAACGGCCAATGCGACGCGCCCTCGTCACTGGACGTTGATATAAAAAATCGATTTTATTATAGCCGTTTGTCTGCCATCCTATATAGATTTTCTGTCAGCTGCGATATTGCCTTTTGTCTGACTGGGCGAGCCTCTGCCACTGACAGGCTTAAATTTGGCCCGTGTCTCCTGTTTAGGTGAGCCACTTTAAACCTGAAAGTGAAAGCGTTGCGTATACGCAATATGTGGAATATTTTGAGGAAGTGAGAGATGCATTAGAAGTTAAAATTCAGGAAGCTGCTTAATTTTATAAGAATGAATTAGAGAAATAAAATGTATGTGTGTGCGAGTTAAAAATAAATATTAAACTTATTTTGGAGAATTTTAAGTAAAAATAAATTATTGAAATAATAATTAAATTAAATAAGATTTTGTATGATTACAAATAGTTGTTGTTTAATCAAATAAAACTACATTATATGAAGATAAAAATTGTTGAATAAAATTTTCAATAAAAATGTTTCATCCTTCTAATTTATGTTTTAATGTGGCTATTCATATGAAATCGAAAGAATAAAATGTATTTTATATATATTTTAATGTTATAAACTCTTCATATTATGATTACAATTTTGTATTCAGACAGGAATAAATGCAGAATATGTTGAGTCAGAATTTTCTTTAAATTAGTTTAATATTCATTTTAATTGTTTAAGTATTGAAGAATATATATGTCAGACCTTTTTCCAATAAGAAAATAGAAAATAATTAAACATTTTTGGCAGATGAGCTGCCGTTTTCATAATTATTAATTATTATTTAGCAATTAAAAAAAATGCTTAACGAAAGACCTCAATTGTTAGTTAAATATATTCTTTATTAATAGAAGAATTGACTTTTGTCTTAATAAGAAAAAATAAATTGCTGCTGAATATTGTATTAATATTATACACTAATACCAATATAGAATTAAATTAAATTTGTTACATTTCGCAAATGCCTTACCCAACAAAAACAAACAAGATTAAAGTTGAGTTATTTATTGTTTAATTTAAACAAGGCAAAATAAAACAGAGAATCAATTTATTGCTCAAAGCTTTTAAAGCTCGAGTGCAGCAAAAGAGACGAGAGAAGAGAATGCACTGAAAAGAAACCAAAACAAAACAAACAATGTATAAAACCTAATCAACTCACGTCACGCTGGGAGAGCGTAAAGCTCGCTCAGCACGCCATCGAAATATGAGAAATATGAGAACGAGGGAATTAATTAATAAAACATCTAGTCAAATTTTTTGAACAGCGCTCACTTCATTCAGTGCACAAAATGTTGTCGAAGCAGTTGGCTGGATGGCGAGAGCTCAGCGCTCGAGTGTTCAAAATCGAGAGGGCGTTTGGCACAAAGGTATAGATACTCATAGATATATATAATATAATCAATAAATAATATTTATAATCCCAATATATCCAGGCCTCTGCTGCTGCTGTAGATGCCATTCCTCTGGAGCAAGCGAAACCCTTCTCGGAGCTTCCGGGTCCCAGCAAATTCGAGTTTGTGCGATCTTTTCTCCCAGGCGGTGAGTGAGCGAAAGCTGTTAAAGAGTTCCTCTCTTCGAGTTCCTCTCACCTACTATGCGCTCTTTCAATATATCTCTCTTCGGTTCAACTTTTCTGTCTTATCACCGACCAATCGCAGGTCGCTATAAGAATGTGGCGGTGCACGAAATGTTTCTGGATATGAACAAGCGCTATGGCGACATATTTCGCATGCCTGGCGTGGCGGGCACTGATATTGTGATCACCTTGAATCCGGTGGACTATGCCACGATCTTTCGCAACGAGGGACAGTATCCGTATAGGCGCAGCTTCGAGACCTTGGATTATTATAAAAAGGTACACAGACGCGATATATTCGAGGGCGCTGACGGTTTGACTTCCGGGTGAGTTGCAAGAGAAGATTAACGAATTCTTGGCTCTAATTGGCGTATCTCCTTGCTTAGCAATGGACCCGCTTGGAGCAAGATGCGAACTGCTGTCAATCCGATTCTGCTGCAGCCACGAAACGCCAAGCTCTATATAAACAATTTGCAACACGTGAACGATGAGTTCCTGGACCGGTAAGCTCGAAGATCTGGGATCTAAGTCCTCTCGACTGACAATGGATGTTTTCCCCTGGCAGCATTCGAGCCATTAGAGACCCGAGCACTCAAGAGATGCCGGCTGACTTTGGCGAAGATATTCGTCGGCTGGTCCTGGAGTCCATTGGATCCGTGGCGCTCAACACGCGCCTCGGCCTTCTCGGCGAGAACCGGGAGAGTGAGGAGGCGAAGCAGTTGATTAAGGCATTGGAGAACATACTTGAGCTGAGCTTCCAACTGGACATCATGCCGCCGATCTGGAAGTACCTGCCAGTGCCCATGTTCAAGAAGCTGATGCGCTCCTTGGACACCATCACAGACATATGCTATAACCACGTACAGCAGGCGCTGCACCGCATCGAGGAGGATGCGCGGGTGGGCCGCATCACCACTGAGCCAGGGCAGGAGGCTAGCATATTGGAGAAACTGGCGCACTTTGATCGCAAGGCGGCCGTGATCATTGCCATGGACTTGTTCTTCGCCGGCGTGGATCCAGTGAGTGCTCCAAATCCGTGTCGAGTTCCGGATTCCATTTCTTCAATCCTCCATTTCAGACCCTCGTCAGCCTGACTGGTACTCTGCTGAGCCTAGCCAAGAATCCTGAAAAACAGGCCCGCCTGCTGGAGGAGATCAGGGCTGTGCTGCCCGAGAAGAGCTCCGAGCTAACCATAGAGAACATGGCCCATTTGCCCTACCTGCGCGCCTGCATCAAGGAGGGCATTCGCATGTATCCCATCGGCCCTGGAACCCTGCGCCGCCTGCCGTGCGACGTGGTGCTCAGTGGCTACCGGATCGTGGCTGGCAAAGATGTGGGCATGGCTGCCAACTACCAGATGGCCAACATGGAGCTGTTTGTGCCGCGGGTGCGCGAGTTTCTGCCCGAGCGCTGGCTGCGCGACGAGACCAATGCGAATCTGGTGGGCGCCACGGCCACGCCCTTCATGTACCTGCCTTTCGGCTTCGGGCCGCGCGCCTGCGCCGGCAGGCGCATCGTGGACATGCTGATGGAGATAGCCGTGGCCAGGCTGGTGCGCAACTTCCAAGTGGGCTTCGACTACCCAATTGAGAACGCATTCAAGGCGCAGTTCTTTGTGAAGCCCAACATTCCGTTCAAGTTTAAGTTTGTGGAGCGCTCCATGTAATCCCTCACATCCGTACATAAATATAAAAGAACCGCTTAGCAATGATACCTCCAACATATGGCAAGGAAACACCCTCAGCAGCTCCTTCAGAGCCAAGAGTTCCAGCCTCTCAAGAGTTCCAGCTCCAGCTCTCGCCCAAGTGTCCCCCCAGCCGAGCAACAGCAGCAACTACTTGACTCAATTGATTTGCTCGCCTGCTCCTGTGGATCTGTCAAGTGCACTTGTCTGTGCCCGCAAAGGAACAAGCACTTGACTGCCTTTCGAATGTTAACGTGTCTGTGACGTGGCGTATCGTGGGCCCTGCCTTCTGTGTGGCATCTGAAGAATGGTTAACGATTTGGACTCAAGTGCGAAACTATGTGCTAATGCCCTTGAGTTGTGTGCTCTAAGTGGGAGCTATCTTGGGTCTATACTAAGATTGAGGTGGATCATAATGATACGGTATATCTTGTTCACATATTTTACAAAAGTTTAGTTTAATATCGTGTTTCATTGTAAATAGTTAAATAATATAAGTAATTATATAATATTTTGGAGTACATGTTTTCACACATTTTTTGTATACATAATATACAGTTATAAATAACATAAATTACTTTAGGCTTAAACGTTTTTTTTTTTTTAATTCTATTTGATTTTAGTTTTTATTATATAGAAGGAGACTTGTCATTTATTATTAAATGATTATTTATTGTATAGCACATCCAACTATTGGCGATTTCCCAACTTTATTATCTGTATAATATATAGTATACTTTGGGGCTGCAGTAGTAAAATGGTTTGTGACTTTGACGTACAATAAAATTATTGATTAAGTTAAGGTATATTTTCTTGGTAGCAGAATACATGTAAGAACTACATAAGTACATGTATTCCTGATCACGATTAATACATCCTTAAGGTCGGAGACATCAAATTTGCAACTATCTGCTTCTTTGTTGGTAACATCACCAGCAAAGAGAGTCTTTATTCTTCACTTGGTCAGTTGCAGTTGGAGTACTGGAAAGACAGGGGAGAGCGGCATTCCGAATCTTACGACTCCCATTTGAAGTCCTGCTCTTACAAATGCAAGCTCGACGGCCGCATATTACTATAAAAGATTCAAATACTTTTACAATTATAACGAACTGAGTTGCTCTTGTCAAACTTTTTGTCCCCAAAGTACAAAAGAGTATTATATAATATAATATTATAATCTATAATATTATAATCTTACCAGAACAATCTCAACAAGAGCCATCTTTATTCTCAGAGATCCCAAACCTTAGATATATATAGACTTTTTAGAATTGGCTTCTGATGCATGAAGAAGACCCTTTTATAGAGTCCTTATCAACGGAAAATTTATTCAGTAAGGAAAATATAAATGCAATTATTTATTATTATTATTGTGTATATTTAGGGATACCTTATAGCAAGGAGTACTAGGACCAGTAGGGCACTCCTTAGTTAATAGAGATTGAGTGAAATTTACAGAAAACATAAACTTCCCATTTCAACTGATTTGTCATTTGCTGGAGCGAACACAATTTAAGTCATTTAAGTCTTAAAGTCGTTTTCATTTCTCCGTGGACTTTTGCGGAGAGTTCATAAACTTTTCGTGTTTGTTTCTTTTCCTCAGTTGCTTCGTTATCGGAACAACAAATAAATGCGCTGGCATAAATAATGCAAAAGTATTCATTTTGACATCGAATAGACATAGTCGCATTTCCCACCTACGTTTTGCTGCTGGCCCTGAGTCTCGCCACCTTTCCTGCTGCCCGGAGAGAGAGCTTTGCCATTCCCATTGTTGTTGTTGTTGTTGTTGTTGACGATGGCTGTACGAGTGCTTGGGCGGAACTTGGACAGTCCGGGTCTTATCTTTGCGCACTCCGCCGTAGCCGTCGCTGTTGCCATCGCATCGCATCGCAGCTCTCGTATGTCCTGCATTTTATGCCACTTTACGTTGGAGTCGTCGTCTTGTGCATTATTAAAACTATGCTCTCTGCTGGCGCCAGTCCTGGTGAACCGCCTCCGAGGAGCACCTCCATCGAGCGCTGCGAGGCGGCACCACTTGAAATGTCAATGCTGGCCGTTGCAGTGCATAAACTTTTATCGTGTCCTGGGAGGAGAGGGGAGAAGGCGAGTCTATCTCAGCCTGAACTGTGCCCAGGACGATGGCAGACAAACAAAATGAATGGAATTCATTATTCGATAGCTGGGCGCAGGCGGTGGCGGAGGCGGAGGCGGGGCAGAGGCACTCTTAAAGCTGTTGCTAAATTGAAAATGCATGTCAAATATCAGAGTCGCACACAAATCACAGTGAAGAGCTCCAAAATGGAAGCGCAGCTCGCATGTTGCATGTTGCATGTTGCATGTGGCATGTGGCATGTCTCGTTGCCTGCTTTTAGGTGGATCGGCATGCATTTGCACTTTATGACATGCAGCCTCCCATAAACTGAGCAATTAGACATGTCCAGCACACATACACACACACACACTTACACACAGAGAGAGCGAGTGCAGTAACATCTTGACAATCGGAATTTGGCTTTCGCATTGAACTTTGACTGGGCTGCTGCTCGAGCCTGTGACATGACACGGCCGTCCAGTGCCGAGCTGCCAATTTGCCGTGCTGGCAACTGGACGGGCGTGGCCAACGGACCACGTCTAATGATGGCATACATAACCTGCCTGCAGCCGGGCTTCAGCCTGCCTTTGGTCTGCCTCGAGCCGTGCCCACGCCCACCGCCCACCGCCCTCCGCCCACGCCTGCTGGCAGAGGCACGGCTACAGCAGTTGCTGTAGCTGCGGCCGTGTCCCTGGCTCCCTTGCAAGTGTCATGTCACAACGCACTCGGCTTGCTTGTCAATTTCGCAGCTGGGCGTGGCTGTGCATGGGCACGAGCATGACTTGAGCCCCAGTGCCAGGCATTAGCATGTAAAAGGCAAACTTTAAAGCAGCAAAAAAGAAACACTACATTGCAGCGCAGGACAATCAGTAGACAGACGACAAGCGACGATGACGCTGACTGCCTCCTACCTCCTACCTCCCACCTCCGCCCCTCCCCATCCCAGTCACACCCCGGCCTGTGACCCGCCCTGACAGGCGTCCATGATTAATGGTTGTCAATGGCATGTTGTTATTGTTGCTGCTCCTGCTCCTGCTGCTGCTGCTGCTGTATCCCGGCTCGGGCTGCATATAAAAAGTAATTTTGTTATTTTAAGAAAACACCCAAGGACTAAGGCTCGATGGCGGCCTTCCTTCGCTTCGTTTTGCAGGAAATTGATTCGCCGTCGCATGCGGCGCACTCTTTTCCAGACCGTTGCCGCAGGAATTCCCCAACTGGCAGCCAGCAGTCGCGCAATTTCGCAACCTTTTGCGCCCCGCCAAGCGACTTTAGCTGGTTGCCGTCGACCCACCCCCCTGCCACCACCCAGCTTCCGCCCACGCATTGACTGTGATAATGGCATTGGCAATGGGGCTGCAGACGGAGAACGCAACAAATTTAATTTATTATTTCGAAGAGCTAAAGCATTTCTAATCGAATTGTATTCTAAATACGCCACGCATACGAAATTGAAAAATTGAAAAATTATCCCCGTTTCTATTGAGTTGCTGTTGGCATTGCTAATGTTGTTGTTGTTGTTGTGTATATCGCTTGACTGCCTGTTAGTTAAATAAAAAACAAAATTTGAATTGTTTGCCTGGTCTATTGCATTACGGCCTGCCAGGGAAATTGCGGTTATCGGATTGTTGACATTAATGATGTGTCTGTGTGAAAATAGGCGGAGAGAGTGGGAGAGACAGAAATAAGGAAAGAGAGAGAGAGAGAGAGAGAGAGAGAGAGAGAGAGAGAGAGAGAGGGAGTGAGTGGGAGAGGGAGAAGCACAGTGAGAAAAGTAAAGTTGGTGTTGCTATGACTGTAGTATGGATTATGCAATAATTTCTTGTTAATATATCCGGGGAATAAAAAACGGCATAAATTCAAGATACTCAATGAAAATAAGTAATTAAGTGTTTGGCAACATAATTATAATTAAAACTAATGAAAATAATTTAATTGGCTGTTTATTTGAAATAATTATATTGTAGCTCAGATTTATTCAAATAAAATAAGAACATTTATTATAAAAACACTTATTTCTGAGCAAAATCTTTGCTTTTGATTTGGTGTATCCATAAGTCAAATTTAAATATAATAATTTTTTGTTTTTGAGTAAAGTACATTTTATTCTATTTCCCGCTATTCTAGCCATATTCCTCAAATAGTAGGATCTCCATTCACCTTAATTTATGGTATACCACACAAAAGTGAAGAGTATGGATCTATAAGACTTAATGAGTTTCGTCTATCATATACATACATATGTAGTTTATTTTACACTAGAAGAGAGCTCGCCCGTCTATTTTAATGTTGTCTGTTTCTATAGAGCTCGTCATCGTTGATAACATGAAGTAGAGCTGTGTAAAACTTTTTATAGATTTTGCTGATTAAAGTCCGCAAAGCCTCTCCCACTACATCTCATATACATACATACATACATATGTGCCCACACCCGCATAATATTCTTTTCAGCTGGAGCAACAAAAGCAGCTCGAATGTTTTTTTTTTCCAGCAAGTGTATGGCGCACATATATTTTTATTAATTTTCCAAATGAATTCCTGGCAACGGCAGCAGGACAGAACGACAGACAGACAGAAGGACAGACGGACGAAGCCAGACACCAAACAGCGTCACAGGAAAAAAGGGATACAAAAACAATGGAGGCAGCCATTTGGCTGGATTGCAGAGCCGAAATTGTCCAAAAGCTGGAGATGCCCGCTTTTTGGTAACTGTTGGCGACATTATTACGTTACATACTTTACGCCATAAATGTGCCCTTACGTCATGGGCACCACCAACGTAACCCCGCACACCCGCACATAGTGCCCTTTAAAGTTGGACAAAACAAAGCCGAGAATGTCTTGCATGCTGTATGTGTGTGTGTGTGTGTGCGAGTGTGTGTGTGTGCCTGTCATCATTGTAGTGAGTGACGACTTTGCGACTTCGTTCGGTGGATGCAGAGATGGCTTTGTGGTCGTTCGTATGTTTTTATATTCGCTGAAGATAAACAACCAGATCATCGCAACAGCAGTGTTGCAGCAGGAGAAGCAGGAGCAGCGACTGGGAGAGAGAGAGAGCAGAATACAGCCTGACAATTTTACGCTGAGTTGATTTGCAGCCGACAACTCGACTGCTCCAGCCTCCAACTACGGCCCGAACTGTTTTCCGTGCATCCTCAATTTCCTTTTTATGTTATTTTAATTTTATGTTATTGTTATGACACAATGAAAATAAAATTGAATTGACACTGAAGCATCTCGACAACGTGCCCCCCATCCTTCCGATAAGTAAGACCCTTAACAAAGCTGTCTCTCTCCCTCTCTCCCTTTCTCTGTCCCTGCTTCTGTGTGAGTGTGACGGTTGTCAGTGACGTTTTTATTGCCCGGTCACAGGATATTCAAATGGGCCATAAGTGCGGTTAAAGCGCTTCGTACGCTTCGCCAAATCCCAATCGCAAGAACTTTCAATTTTCGATGCTGCCAGCTGACGGCGTGACCTATTCAGTGCCCGGTGTAACCCTGCGAGTCCTTCGGCTGGCAATCTTATTTGTCGCGCAGGTTCAAAACAATATCATAAAGTAATTTATATGCCAGCACTTGGACCAGAGGCGTGGGCGTCGGTGTGGGCGTGCCTCCGATGATATATGGGGGAAATGGCTTTTTAATGACAACGACGACAACAGCAGCTTGAACAAATTACACACACACACACACACACACAGCCTGGGTAATGTACGTGTGTGTTAAGGGCAGGAGCAGGAGCAGGAGCAGAGATTGTGATTGACCAGAGAGCGAGCAAGCACGCCCACCGTTAATTTTGATTGTCTTTGGGGGAGCCTGATAAATGTGTCACACACACACACACATACACATGCTCACATAGTGCATGTGCGAGTCTCTAATAGATGGCTGTTGTGACGGCGACTTCATCAAAAGCTGTGGCCGCTTTAAGGCCAAAGCATTGGTCATTGACCATTTGGGCCATTGATGGGCTGGAGATTTTTCTGCTTAAATATTCATTTAGCCTGGACACGAGTCGCGCTCAAGAGGGCCTGTGGATCTGGCTTTGCCACTCTGGCTCTGGCTCTGACTCTGACTCTGACTCTCACTCGGATTCTGCTGCTGCTGCTGCTGCTGCGGCTGTTGTGTTGGCTTTGCGCAGATAAGAGAATTGTCCTGTCAACTGGAATGATATATGCGCCAGCGCATTCAAATTGGGCTAACAGACGAGCCCGCCAACCAACGAGCTGGCCATGGGCTGAGCTCTGGGATTGTGGGAGGCGCACGTAGGGCGGGGGGCGACGGACTGCGGGCTGCTCCAGCCAGGCGGATGTGTTTTTCTCGCACATCAGCGTGCGTTTCCTATGGCCCAACGATGATAGTCGTCAGCCAGGCAGTCAGCCCCTCCCCTACCCTCCCCGCTCAGCCCTTTCTTGCACTTTTCTTTCCATACATTCATATATGAAATGGATTTTTTTCTTGTTGTTGCTGTTGCTGATTTTTATACCTTTCTTTTTATTTTTATTTTTTTGCGAGCGGGTTTGTCGAGTTGAAAAATTGGTGTGAAAATTCAAAAGGAGTTGCAAGTGCCTGCGTGGGGTGTTGCGAAATTACTTCGTGTGTGAAATTATGCGAATTGCGTACCGAGAGAAGCGGCGAACAAAAAGAAAGACACAAAAGCGAGACGACCAAGAGTAAAATAAAAATGAAAAGCGACCAAAAAGGTGCGCGCATATTCATGCACGTAGTTCCAGCTAAGGGTGCTCGGTTGGTGGGTTGGTTGGGCGGTGGGGTGGTTCGGTTGTGCGGGGAACAGGTATGCTGCTCGGCATCTCACTTTTATTGCATTTCAACACTTGCGTATGCGCGCATGTAGAATTTCTCATAATAAATGTAATAAATAAAAATGCGAGTTGAAATGTGACAGTTTCTGAAAGAACAAGCGTAAGAAGTGCACCCACCCACCCCCGTCCGCCGAAGCGATCTGAAATGAAAGGATACGCCGGGGACTCGGCTGGCATTTGCGTATGTGTGTGCGACGCGCCATGCCATGCCCTGCCATGCGAGTGCTATAAGATATTAACAGACCTGGCATCAAAATGGAAACGTCTCATCCCACAAATAGTCAGAACATTTGTAAAAGCATCGCTTATTTCTGCAGGATCCGGAGATTATCTCAATGGGCATTGTTGTCTTCTATAATACATCCCATTATTAGGCATATATATTATGTAAAAATTATTTACATAATACTAAAAACAAATTTTACAATACAGTTTTGAGTAGACACAAAGTGAAGAAATTATTTTTTTGACGCTACTAGAGCTAGAGACCAGATAAATGCCGTACAATGCAATAATCATATACAACTTTAAGGTCTTAAGATTGGAGATAGGTTGGGAACTGCTTTCAAAAATAAATGCATTTATACGATGTGGATGCAATAATGACACAAGATAAAATAATATTCATATAAAATATATCTATATAAAATTAATTAAAAGTGATACATTTATAATTATTAATTAATATATCTGTTATGAATTTCTATGTCAAAATCTATTTTATCAGTTTTTGATGACGAATTACTTTGTTTCAGCGATCATTCAAGCCCTCTACCTGAATAGCTGGCAAGACTTGATCATGAAGAGCTTAGTAAGTTATATAAACAAATTCTTAAATGAAATGAAATTGCCAAATCGATTGCAACATCTTTTGGGGTTGTAATAACATTAAACCCTTTAATAGCATTAAACATTTACGTGGTTATATTGGCAGTGAATTAATTGAATGGCTAAGTCAATAATACTTACTGTTGCTGTTCAAATGATGAAAATAGGATTTATGATCGTTGAAAATGGCTGACCTATCTAGTATTGGCAAATATATAAAACCTTACAGCTTGCGAAAGAGTAAGGCCATAGATACTATTTAATAAATTTTAAGACAACTTGTGTTTATTCGGAACTAAGATTAGCTCAGCATATACATATGTATTATTATTATTATTATTATTATTAAGCCTAGTTTAAATAATTTCAGTAGATCGTTTATGATTTAAGCATATCTATGCAAAAGAATACTTTAACAACGAAGACTGAATAAGTCCTGCTACAGCGTTTATTCTACAGGTTGAACATTGCAATCCATTTAATTTACCTTGAAATAGTTTATAAATTTAGTTTTCAAGTTTTTAATAGATATATTAGATATAATATTAAAACGATTTCTTCAACATTATATATATTTATTATAATAATAGTGATTTATATTTATATAAAGATATTGCTTGATTATATGGCTAGTTTGACTTATGGATTACCCTCAAGCAATTACAGTAAGTACTGCCTACTAATGACTCATGACTACGGGCTGCTACGCACCCTCCCATCATTTGCTGAGATTCTCTGACTATTAACTTACACCCTGTCAAATTTGTCAAACTGCGCAATAATGGCAAAACAGCAGAAAAAAAGACAACAACTGCAACTCGTTCCTTGCCCGGAATCGGACCATGGAACGAAAACTGGAAAAAAGGCATTGACATCAAAATCGCGTAATGCAAAATCAGCACAAAATTTTCAACGCAACGAAAAGCAGCGTCATCAGTTACAAGACACCAGCAACAACAACAACAACATTGAGGACGACGACAATGAAATAATTGACGCCATTGACGCGAGCTGG
The DNA here is from genome assembly GCF_054131105.1 of Drosophila navojoa. Lineage (NCBI taxonomy): Eukaryota > Metazoa > Arthropoda > Insecta > Diptera > Drosophilidae > Drosophila > Drosophila navojoa. Next base: position 28,425,310 of record NC_142890.1, on the reverse strand, counting down.
AGTTAGGGTATCTGGGTATGCTCTAGGGATAGAGGAGTATGTGCCGCAGCAACATTCTTTGAGAATTGAGCTCATTATGGCATCACGACTGCCATGCCACGCCCCCATTAGTGTAAAAAGCATGCCCACGCCCACGCCCACGCCTACACACACACACACACACACACCAAGGCCCACGCCCTCGACCTGGACAGAGAGAGAGTCAAAGTGGATGTAAGCGCTTGGTCAGATCCGAGCGGAACAGAAATGGGCGGGATGCCATGGCTCAGCCACTGTTTCAAGGGATGTGGCTCCGAAACGATTTCAAATTGCGTCAAAGATGAAAAACTACGACTCAATGAGTGTATGTATGTGTGAGTGTGAGTATGTGTTGGTTTTGTGTGTGATTTTTGTGCGCGACAGCGAAATGAGCGCCAAAAATGTTGCTTAGGCATGAGATTGATGCTGGCATCCATTTGAGTGCTGCTTAGGTGCCACGGGGTGTGGGCATATCGAGGGATATGCCTTCTGGCTCGGCTTAGTGCCAGGCTCAGTGGCTCGATGTGCAGGCTGTCCGCTCGCTCCGTGGGGCGTTCAGGCTGAATAAATGGGTGTAAAGGGCAAACAAAATGATTAATTGCTCTGAGCTTTGATCGCCTGCATGCACACAGCAACAGCAACAGCAGGAGCAGCAACAGCAGCAGGAGCAGGAGCAGCAGTAGCAAACAGTGAAAAGGATGTGCCCAACAAAGGGTGCAAAGTGTGTGTGTGTGTGGATGTAAATGTAGATGTAGTAGTTGAGGCTAGGCAAGGGGTTTGCTCGGCTCAGCTCAGCTCAGCTTTGGGCTGCTGCCACCGGCGTTGTAACAGAACGACTTTGCTTCCGTTTGAATAAACAAACACGGAAACGTAATGCTCACATTTGAAGTCAACAGCAGGAGCCGGAGCTGCTGACCAGGCCAAGAACTACTGATGGCAGTCGAGTAGCCAGCGGCTAGGCATCTGGGCATCGGCCACACCCTCGCATAGAGCGACTTGCGCCAAGTATCACTCAACAACAAAGCGTCCTGCGTCGCGTTTTATCCTTTCAAATCCTCTAATGAGAAGGGTTGCAAATTTGCTGCGGTCGCTGCTGTCTCTGATAACGTGGCCAGGCACTGGACTGGCCAAGCGCAGCACGGATAAAAGGATAATGCGGGTCTGTTCACTCCACTCTCCCCCCCTCTCACTCTCTCTCTCTCTCTCTCTTACTGTCTCTAAGTGGGTGTAATGTAGCATTCAGTTCGGTGTCCGTTCGGCCGACTATTTGTTTTAAAATTATATAAAAATTGCTGTGTATTTAAAAAAGGATTTCAAGGATCAGGCTTGGTCTGCTGCGCAATATGAAGCGCACAGTTTACTGCCATATTTAGAGCCGGAATCGTAAACTAGTTAGAGTCAGGTTCATCCTGAGCAGCAGCAGACCAAAAGGAACGGCAAAAATTTAATGAAAAACGTTGCGCCCATAAACATTAAGAAGTTTTAGTCCGCTTGCGTAGGCCCACTCTTCAACCACCCCTGCCCCCCAGCCCATCTGCATTCCCATCTAGCTTGGCCACGCCCCTGGTTTGGGTACGAGCCGGCGATAAGCAGACAAATCGCTAAGAAAAATACGCAATTTAAATGCATAACACACACAGGACATGCCTAATGCCAATAATAGAAAAGGAAATCCCGTCACAAATCCTCCGAAGGCAACGCTCCGAGTATGAGAAAAAAATTATGTAGCTACATATATGGAGCACACATGTGTATGTGTGTTGGCCACGGCTAAAGACGTTTGAAAATATAGAAAGTAATCTTGCACAGACACTGGAGCACACGGCCTCGGCCTCGGCCCCGGCTCCTGCTCCGACTTCAGCTCCTGCTCCGGCTCCGGCAACCACCTTTGGCGACATTTTGTTGCAGATTAAGTTCTATTCGCACATGGCTGACTTGAAATACGATACACTCACACACGCGCACACAATCATATCTGCGTGTGTGTGTGTGTGTGTGTGTGTGTGTGTCTGTGTGTGTGAGTCTCAAAGTAATTGGGACATCCTGCGAGCATATAAAGTGGATATAAAGTAGCAAAAATCGGCCTCAAGGCACAGCGTCGCACCGGCTCTGGCATTTTTATGCGTTCAAATGTCGTCGTGCCTCATCCGTCGCCCTCGCCCGCGCACCCCACCTCACCCCAACCCAACCCAACCCACTTATTGCCCACCACCAGCACCGCCCAATCCTGCTCCGCTTTTCGGTTTGCCGGAATTATTACAATTTCATGCTTCTTTTTTATTTGTTGTCGCGGGGAGCTTATGATTTCTGATATATGACATGGGGCCAAGTTCGAGTTGCAGCTTTCGCTGAAATATATTAATAATGTTTCGCACATGTGGGTCCCCACGGTGTGTGCTCCCTCTCTCCGTATGTGCATGTGTGTGTGTGTGTGTGTGTGCCTTTTCTTATTGAAAACGTACAAATGTCTTAATTTTTTCGTACATTCGTATATTGTTTTTGCTTGAGGGGCATTGTTTTCATCTAGAAGATACTGCCAGGAATGCAAGGACGATGAAAGCCTCACAATGTTTGTTTTATATCAACTGATTTTCAATTTCGTTATATTTTTTTTTTTTTTATATTTCTTTGTCGTTTCTTTTATAGTTCATTGGTTATTGTCGCTATTTGTAGATGACAGTGCTTAATTTCTATTATAATTGAGTAAATAATATTGCAAAAGAGAAATTTTTATAGAAATTTTTTATATATTTTTTTTATTATTATTATATGTACAACAATTTTATATGTTAGTATCCCATTAATTGTAAATTTAATGCCTTTTAAAATCATATTCATTTATTACTGATTTTGACTTTATTACTAATTTTACTGAATTTGACGGATGAGAAATTCATCAAATAAAAGCAACATTAATAAATACGCTATGAAGAATGTTAAGTTACCCGAAACAAAAGAGTACTGTAGTAGACTCTAGTACTCTAGCTAAGATGAAGGATGAACATTTACCAATTTGCTAACGCAAATAGAGAGCTTTTATAATAATGAAAATAATAACATAGGCTCAGGCTCGAATGGTTTAATTACATAATTATATATTGCTCTTAAAATGGTGAGAACATATTTTTAAATGGAAATATATTAAATAGAGATATATATTTTTTGTAATTATATTTTTAATAATTGTAAACAACAAAATTAAAATCTATTCATTTTCAAACATATTTCAAAGTTTGTAAATATTATATAAATATACAATATATAAAAAAATTAGATTCTATTCCTTAAGTATATTTAGTTTATTATATGTACTTTATCGAGCTCTCTAATAAAATCTTTAAATGTATATGCTTGTAAAATATTGATGGCTTTCATACACTTTGCCACAGGCTTCTGCCCCAAATCTATTTAATGCAATATGTCCGCTTGTGGAGCTTAATGTCAACTGTATTTGTCGCTGCTGCTGCTGCTGCTACTGCGGCTCCTGCTGATGGCTGGATTGCAGCGAATGGCAATATGCCGAATCGGGATCGGGCTGCACAAAGGTAAATATAATGCAATGCGATGCGAGCACAATAGATGGCATTTTTATCACATGTAAAACAACAATGGATGTAAAATGCAATTGCTGAGCATCTGGCAACACCACAAGCCCCCGAGCCCCCGAGTCCTCGATCCAGGAAGCCTGCGAGCCTCCAATCCGGGCAAAGCCAGCAGGCCCAATTCCAGATCCCTGTCCTGGCAGTCCTGAAACAGAAGCCATTTGTCAAATGCGTCGCCATCGTCCGTGGTTGCCGTCGGTGAAGCGGAGCGGCAGTGGTGCGGTGGTGCGGTGGTGTGGCGGTGCGGCGGTGCTGCTGCGTGACGGCGGCAGTGCCAAATGCGCGGACGCTGAGCCACAGATAAAACCGTTCGGAAAGCACAAAACAAACATCAAACAGGCAAACAAAAAGTACAACAACAACAAAACATGCGCGTGCATGAATATCAAATGCGACACGCAGACTACAACAACAACAACAACAACAATAGGATGCGTAGCAATATTTTTTCTCGCGCCGCGATATATGTAGAGATAGAGGCGAACCGAATGAGTGAGAGGGAGAGGGACAGAGAGAGTGAGAGTGAGAGTGCGAGTGAGAGGGACATTGAGAGGACTTGCCGGCATATCCTTGCGCCATAATGGGATTATGGCCGATTAATGCATTGACATGTAACGATTTTCGATTGAATTTATCGTTTTTCGGCGGCTCGAGCCATTTTATTCATTTACGCCCACACGTATGCAACAATATTTGCACTCACGCACACCCACCCCCACATGCACTCACATGAACACACTCGGGATGTGTGTCGCTGCGGGTGTTAGAAAACAAAAGCGGCATTGAGACAAGCCAACACACAATGAGACAATGGACAGGACAATATGCAAAACAAAACTAACGCCAAATGTTGACGCTGCTCTTCATGGGCCAATACGAAACACTAGCTGTAATATACCCTGTAAGTGGAGTCTACGAAGGCATGCATCAGCTTTGACTAGTATTTGATACGAGTATCTCCAAGTATTTACCTGTGGTGAAATTCCCTTACTTAAATGTACTTAAATATATCTATATATCTATCTGTAAATAGATGTACTTATCTATCTAAGCATCTCTCAATATGTTTAGCTATTTATGTTTCTATCTATTCTCTGAATCTATATATCTGGTATCTCTCTATTTGTTAATCTATGTATTTATGTATCTCTTCTATCTATCTTCTATCTGTGTATAATTATTGCATCTATTTTTTTATCTATCTATACTTTCTATCTATCTGAATTTATATTTATATATCTGATAATCTATCCTATCCATCTATCTCGCTATCAATATTTCTGTCTATCTATCTCTTTGTCTCTTCCATCTCTATGTCTATCTATCTATATTCCTATTCATCTATCCCAGGGTTATGTATGTATATATGTACATATATCTATGAATCCACCAAAATATCAATCTTTCTATAGCTCTACCTATATATCTACTTAGTATTTTATATTTGTCAATTTAGCTAGTTTTCAATTTATAAATCTTGCAATCTATCAAATATATAGAACAAATCTTACAATATGAAATGTCGGATATAGATTGAAGTTGAAGCTAAGCAGCAGCGAAACTACGACAATATCACGAAGTATACCGTAGTGCTCAAAAATAATACTAAATTATTTATAATAATATTTAAATAGTTCAATGATGTAAAGAGCAAGCATCATTACCTAATATATACATATATTTAATTAGAATACATTTTATTTTAGTGAGCATATTAATATTTATGATACATAGAGCAATTCTTTGTTGTAAGGGTATCAGCAGAAATCGAGAATCGAGAACTATAAAACCCGCTGTGTTCTCCATGGAAAGTCACGCTGTTTGTTGTTGCTGCGGCTGCTGGGATTGTGTGAAGCTCTTTTTAGGCAATTAAAACTAACAAAGCGCGCGGCTGGCCGAGAGACAAAAGAGACAAAAGACGAGCAGCGCCGGCTGTGATTAACACATGTAAGCGACGCAGTTGGCGAGAATCCTCGGGGGGATGCAGGACATGCAGCGGCGGCATGAAAACGGTGGAAGGACATGCAGGCACATGTGCACCCAGTGCCCGGGGTTTGACTTTATCAATTGAGCGTCATAAGCTTGTCCAGGGTAGGGTGGCTCGGTGGTTGGTGACGGTAGCTGCGGCTGTGGCTCGATTTGGTTGCAACTGTCGCCACTGGCGTCGATTAAGTCGTAATTAGATTTAAGGATATGGCACCAGCGACACAGCAAGATGATGAATTTCTCTAGCTCGCATCCTTCGCAAGTGCACCCCACGGGGCCAGGGACAGGGACAGGGCCACGGCCACGGCCAAATGAGCAATCCGCAGACAGCAATCGGAGCCGGCAGTCGGCATTCGGGCGGCTTACGGCATGTTGTGCGACGTTATCAGCAGGAGTCGCAGGGGCAGGACCAACCCCTGCTGGCGCTGGCGCTGGCGCGTGTGTTAATCAGCGTAATGGTACGTTAGTCCTCTGCTCGCATAAGCCGGGGGGGTGGGGTGGTGCTGCTGCACGGATAGCCTGCTGGTGGGCCGTAAGCTTGGCCCGATTTCTTGGACTTGCTTGCGCATTATTAGCAGCGGCAAGGAGTGTATCCTTTGTGTCCTTGCTGGTGGCACTATTAGCGTGCTGTCTGCTGCGTCCATCTGTCGGTCTGTCCCGCAGTCCTCCTGTCGCTAGATTTATTGCAATCATTAATCTTATTTGCTGCCCCCAACCTCCCCTTGGCTGGCACACCACCCCCACGCATGTGTTGCACTTGTGTCTCGCAGTTTTTATTAAATTCTCATGTTGTGCTCCCTCACTCACTCTGATTTTATTAATTTGGCCTCTGCGCGTTTGTCGACGGGCGAAATGTTTCTATTATGCACTTTGGCTGGCTTGTGATTGACGCCTGCCAGAGATTCTTAATGTTTCGCAGGCTTTAGCTTATAATTGCTCAACACTTCAGCCGAATCCCTGACCCCCGCGCCCCTGTCCCATGCCCAGGCTGAGCCTGACCCAGAGCCCTGCCTCCGGCTGAAATGACTTCTGTCCATTAATCATGCCGAGCTGCAGCCAGCACGGGCTGCACTCTAATGCACACTGCATTCAGAGCTCGGCGTCTTCAAAAGATAGCCAACGGCCCTAATGATACAGCATATTCTTTGATTTTGTAACGGATTCAATTCGAATTGCAAATATTCAATCGGTATAGAAACCAATTCAATGCATGAAAATATTAGGGACAATGAGATATACAAAACTCTTGAAGGTTTGCTATTACCCTAATCGAGAGGGCGTGGTAAATTAAGCAAATTTAATTTGTATTGACAGTAAAGCAAACTATAAAATTAATTTCAATGGCTTTAAATATGGAATTTGAATATAAGGTAGTAAGTAAAATTATATAAAAAATTGCATCATAATCATCTAAATTTAAATGATGTTCTATTCATATTTAGATTATTGTGGTAAATTTTATATATAATCTTACTCTCACCGTAAATAAATAATAGAATATATAATATAAAGATATAATAAATAATATATATCTAATAAATTTTTTTTTAATAATTACATGATATACTAAATATAAATTTATTCAATCAGAGGAGATAAAATATGTGAAAAATGTAGCAGTAAAAATATATAATATTCTCCTAAATTATAAGTACCATATTTGAAAGAGGAAAGAGTAAAATTATATTCATAAATATTCAGAATAGTCTTTTAAATTTAAATAGATCAAGAACCATAAGAGAATATAAAAATTGGTATTGTATTTCATATATGCTTATAAATAATGAGACTATAAACTAAATAGCATTCAGTGAGTGAAACATAATAATCTTATAGATATATCAAAGACTTTAAATAGATCAAGAATTTGAGTGTAATACATATCAATAATAATATACAATATAATATATGCATATAAACAATTTCATCTGAAATATATCAAATAATATTAATAATATATAGTATAGATATTTACCCTTGCAGAAAGGTCGAGAATTTGTTGCTTTCAGCATTTGGTGGCTCGACGTCATTTGGCTCAGGTATTTATAGGCGGAAATGGTCTGCGTAAAATTTATTTGTATATAGAATGTTGAGAGCTTTTTTTTGCAGTTGTATTGTGTTTACAATTGGATTGTGATTACAAAAGCGTATCGCGGGTCATGATGTGTGCAAACATTAAATGGCGTCGTTACACGCTCCCATCCTGGCCATCCTGGCAATCCTGGCAATCCTGGCTATCCTGTCTCTCAATTCAGTTCACTTACCGAACGAACAGATATATATGATGCGTATCTGTGAGATACATTCCATGTAAATACAACAGGCTGTGTGTGTGTATGAGTGTATGTGTTGGTGTTTATATATAGCTGGCAGCGTTTACATTTTAAGAGCAACAAACATTACACGCATCGCTGTGTGCGTGTGTTAGTGTGTGTGTGCGTGTGTTAGTGAGTGTGCCAAATGTGCGTGTAATTGCAAATTCAATGAATTGTTTACATTTCTTTGCGCTTGTTGGCATCACAATCCCCTCACATCAGATGCCCCACACTCTCTCGCCTTCAGCTGGTCATGTTTTGTTCTTCTGGTTGTTGTTTTTTTTTGTTTTTTTTATGTAGCTGATTTCATTTATAATTCGTGTGCAAAATTAAATTAAAGCCAACTGACAGGCAACGGCAACAACAACAGCAATAGCAATAGCAATGCCGAAACCTCCCGCCGGCTGGGCATTGCGTTTTAGCTGGCAATCATTTCCATTAGCCGTGGCAGCCAGCAAATTTCACATAATTCACAACTGGAAAATTGCTGTCAGTTGCGCCAAGAAGAAGAAAATTTGAGTCGAGCCTTGGCATGGCGTGGCATGACTCCGGCACGCATGCATCAAACTGCAACAGCAACAACAACAACAACAACAACAACAACAGCAACAGCAACAACAAAGGGAAGAAAAGGCTAATTGCAATTTGACTGCGTTTACAAAAGTTTTGCAGTCGCGCTTCAAATTGCTTTTTTGCTATGAATAATTTAACTTTTCAGACTTTCGATTTGAAGAAAACACGAAATCACGAAAACCAAACCGAAAATAAAAGAATACAAGAGAATAATAAAAGAAAAAAAATTGAAATAGAAATACTTTTGACATTGACAGCAGGACGAAACGCAATTTATTCACCGCGCACTGAAAACTAAAAACTCAAATCTGAAATTCCGGCCAACCTGAGGTCGCACTAGAACGGAATTGAGAAACTATTTCATATTGCGCAAGTTTCGGTTTTCTTAACAAATTGAAGCAATTTGCCACACGCAGCAAATTAAGCGACGCCTGGGAAACTGCACATGCTAGAACTATATATATATATATAAAGAGACATACATATATGTATATATATGTGTATGGCCGTTGCACATATCGACTCTTGGGGACTTGGTGAACCCTTTGCTGAATCATTCATCATTCATCATGTTAAGCGTTTTATTACACAGTGCGCATCAGTCTCTTAGGCTTGGCTCAAATCCCATTACGGTAATTAAATCACATCCATATGGAAATTACATAATTACAGCACACACACACACACATACACGTACTTATATACTCATAGTTCATACGTACAAGTCTATAAACATATTAAATATAATTTACTTAATGTCAACCCTGAGAGGCATTTTTAAGCGCCAGGAAATGAAATTTAACACTTTGTCAATTAGTGCGCCCGAGTTGCATGATTCCTGGAACTGGGCTGGCATAACTTTATGACTGGCTTGGCCAAGCGCAAAGGTTCAAAGGGTGAACAGGGCTACGAGCACACCCGAGCTGACCCCGAGCAACCCTCAGTCGAGTCCTTCACATATTTGCACACATTTGATTTGCGCGCGGCATTTCGTTGGGCAAGGATGCCCCAAGGATTTCATAAAAACATCGGTAATTAGATCTAATTTTCCAGTGGGGGAAAAATTAACCAAAACTTTGCTTGCTTTGCTTTGTTTCTGCGCAGATTGGAAAGCATAGAAACGAAAGAAAACATTAATCAAGTGGGGATTGCTTTGGAAATAGACATAGTTTGGGCCAAGCTTATCTCATTAGGGCCAATGAAACTTGTTTCTTGTGTTATCCGTGCTGCTTACAGAATAATTTAATTAAGTATATTTATTAAGTTTAGCCGTGAGAAACAATAATGCATAGAGTTTCTGTGTGTCCTTGACCAATATTGTGTTGGGAGGCGTAAAAACCAATCACAATATTTATCTATTCTTTTGAGATGAAAGACAAGCCAAAAGCTTTAGCTTTACCTTGCTCAGAGTGTTTTTGCATTGCTTGAATTTTCTCTATAATTCATCAGGAAATACTCGCACTTCAGTCACTCAAAGGCCACGCAAGCCTTTTGGCTTGAATTATAATAGAAAAGTATTGCATTTCACTTTTCCACAATACGTTTATTCTTATTCTACAAAAATTATGTGATATAATACCAAATAGATTTTTACTGTAGAGTTATTCAAGTCTTGAATGTATGCTGGCAAATTTGGATTTTTCTGTAAGCTCAGCTCAGAGTTTCAGCTTTCGAGTTTCAGTATTGTATTAGAATATTGTTTTCAGCTCTAGTCCCATTTCTCTTCTTGACTTATAGCTACTTTGACAGCCAAAAAAACACTCAACTTATTTATTTTAGTCTCTTTAATTGGATTGCAAATAATTGGTGGTAAATAATTGATGGTAAATTATTAATTAGAAAAGAATAAAATCAACATTTTCTATAAGGAGGTTTAATTATTTTAGCAATTGATAATCAATAAAACAATTTGGAATTGTAATTTAATGCTCAAATAATTATTATTATTGGCGGTCCTTAACAATATTTATTTTAGTGTCAGAGGCACTGTGATATAATGAACTGGATGTTAGTGGACACAAGAAACGAGTGTGGTTTCGATGGATTGGCTGAGTGGAATTGAGAGTATAGAGATAGATTTTAGAGATCATATGGAATATTACGTTCATTCTATAGGAATATTACAGAAGCGATGCAAATATATTTTAAATATTTATCACAACATTCGAGACATTCACAACATAAATGATGCAAGAAAAGTAAAATGTTACAGTTTTGCACTACGTTTATTTTTAAACAAATAAATAATAAATTTTAATAATGTATTCATAGCCTTCTAGCATTATTTCAGATATGTATATATCTCACTTTAAGCTGTAACTGAACTGACGATGTATTTTGAAGCTAAGTGCAGTTACTATTGCTGTTAATAGACTCAACATTGTCGGCAGAGCTTTGCGGCAGGTTTCATCAAAGTCAGGCAGCTCATTTTGGCCACCTGCCATGCAATGAGTATAGAGCATCGAAGGCTCCCTCTCTCCTTCTCCGTGGTCATCGAGAGATTTAAATAGGAAATGCGCATTCGAGAACGTAATCATTTAAAAGCCTCGCAGAGCGTGATAACTCAAAAATGTTTATTACGGAATGAGCATGTCAGAAACGTTTTGCATTTGCCATTCATATCGGGGACGAGTGTTGTTTGGCCAAAACAGAAACTGGCAGACGAAGCCTCCAGGCAACAGCAACTGCAACTGCAACAGCAACAGCAGCAACTACAATTGCTATAATAACAACGAAAACAACAACAACAACAACTGCAGCAACCAATGCATTGGAGTGTCCTGCAGAACGAGAGAGCGAGAGAGAGAGCTCATATCTTTGGGATACACTGCCGAATGACAAAATCATAATTGCTTTTGCACAAAATATTTTGTGGTGGAGTAGATATCGGAGCTGCTGCTCCTGCTGCTTCTGCTGCTGCTGCCACAAACAGGGGCAGGTGCTCTCAAAAAGCCAAACCTGACAATGGTTTAAATGTATTGATAATGCATTTTATGCGAGTGTAAAATTAACAGGCCAGCGGACAGCCGAACAGTCGGACAGCCGGATGGACAATGAGCCCACAGAAAAGGGGCTGGCGAATTAGGAGAGGCGTCGCATCGGTCGACGGGGTAGCTTGGCCCGAATCATCGCTGTTCAGTCAGGACTGCGGTTTTGCATACCCGGCCGGGCCCAGCGAGAAGGAGGCGTTTTATAATTAAACCACAGACAATTACAGACAAAAGCGTCACTCAGGCATCGAGAGCAATGGCACGGCCCGGGGCTAGAGTCGATAATTGGGTTTTCATATTAAAATTGGTTTGGCAAGTGGGCGTTGGCGTTGGCGTTGGCGTTGGACATTTCTAAATGCTGCGATTGGTAATTGCATTTCACAATTTAGCGACAGGCAATTGAAGGCCACGTTTCTCAGATGCACCGCCAAAGGAAGCGGCAGTTATTGTGGTTGCTGCTGTTGTTGCTGCTGCTGCTGCTGTTATTGGAATCGAGTCAACATCACTTTTTGCCAAGCAGTCAGTCAGACAGTTGACAATAATGCTGCGAATAATATGACGAAATGTAGAACATAACCGCCGACAATCGACAGTCAGCCAGTCAGCCAGTGAGCCAGTCGGCCGACTTGGGAAACTGGCCTTAAACGAGCTACGAGCTACGGGCAAACGACGATCAAACATAAAAATTTACGACAAAAATTGCCAAGAAACACATGCTCCACATATTTGCCGGACATTTATTGAAGTTAAGTTCGTTGTGCGGCGCATAAATAAAACATAATCCTTTGCAGCCGCCAAATGCCGCAAAGATCGAGCAAAAAACTCTTGCAAACAATGAGCCAACAGCCAACTGGCAACAGCAAATGGCCAACAGCAAATGGCCAACAGAGTCAAGTAGCCAACGAGAAATGCTCCAAGAGAGAACCTGTGCGCATGTGCAATTGATCGAACAAGACTGATGGAGCAACTGGGATTACGTGCTGGCCCCTGGCCCCGTCGCCGCTTTGGCGACCCGCTAGAAGCGGTTGGCATCCACCGTGAACCGCAGCTTTTGCCAATTGAGTTTGCAAGTTTTTGCTGCAGCGGCTGGCGGATTGAGGATTGTGGATTTTTTTCGAGATTAAGCCGACTGTGGCTCAGTGGTTTGGCTGGCTGGCTGGCGGACTGGCTTGCTGGCTGAATTTATTTAATCTGCTGCGGCGTCGGCGGCGACTGCTCAAAGCCAGAGCAACGCATAATAATTTTTCACATTCAGCCAGCAATGCTCGAAGATCGCTTCTAAAGCGCAGCGAGGCGAGGAGGACGACAATGCAGACAACAACAACAACAACAATGAGAAGGGGAACGACAACCACAACGACAACTGGCTACTGACTTACATACCCGAAAAACGCATTTATCAAAGCCCCAAACGAGCTGGCGATGCGCAGCAACCTGACCATCCACTCATGAATGAAATGAGTCCATCCGAGCCGAGGCCCAGCACCGAGAGCCACAGCCACTGGCGTTGCTTCGCCTCGTACTGGGGCGGAAGTCGCCGTTAAGTGCTCCACTGGAAGCGTGCAGCGCACTTTGGGGACACAGATTGAGAAGTCATTAGATATGAGTAAGTGGGCAGACAGACAGACAGCATTATGGCCAGGCCTTCGAGCAAGAAATATCTATTTGAAATAAAATAACAAAAGCTGAAAAACCTACTCAGCTGGATGGAAAGATTGAATGAATGAGTTGAGCTAGCACAGCGAAATGAAATTATTGATCTATTCATTTTGATATAATAAAATAATAATCATGGAATATAATGAAAACGTAGCTACTTCGGATGTAGAAATGGGGAATATCTATTTGGGAGTTAAATGTGAAAGGAAAATAACTGATGCTGGTTGAGAAGATTGAAAGAATTGGCAGTACTGCCAAAAGAGATCATTGATACAATTAAATAACCATTCTGGAAAATACTGAAAATGTCGGTATTTTGGAGATGGAAGATCTATAATCAATGAAATAATTTAAGCAAGCAAACAATAGATTTCTGCAGCCTTCCTTAATGATTCAAATTATAGCTATCGAAAAATTATTAGTAATTTCCCTAATTAAATATATATTATTCTTATGTAATATGATACACCTATACTTTTCATTGGGTAATTATATGGTTAGTTCGGTTGAAAACAGGACTGATCAGATGAAAAGGGGGATATCACCTGGAACAATAATGTATTGATTAGTTACTGAGCAGCTCAATTCAGTTTTGTAATTAAATCATTTTTATAAGGTTATCATAGTAGAAAGATAAAGAGATGATGGCGATATTGTTAAAGAGAAGAAACGAATACATTAATTACAAGAAGTTATACAATATTTATGAAGTGAAACTACGGTAAGTTGAAAAAGGATGAGAATAAATCATACGATTCTTTAAGACATTGCAAAATTTTTTAAAATTAATAACATTCAAATACATTTAATTAAAATTTATATTCATTATTTTATACATATTTTCTTCTTTTTCTTTTGTCTATAATGAATATCGCATTCCAGTTGAGAGCTAAAAAACTCTTTATTTCCCAATGGTACATTTATTGTCGTGTATTCGCCAGATAAAATTCAGCTCCAGCCGAAATTGTTTACCCAAAACAAAATGATAAATTGAGCGAAAGAAAGTCAGAAGAGAGAAAGAGAGGAAATTAAAAGCCATAAGGTTGAAACTAGATTACAAAATCAAACACGAAAAAAATAAACGAAAGAAACGTTGAGGAAAGGAACTTGCAGCAGCGGAAATGTCAGGCAATGCAAGAAAACAAAGGACGACACAAAAGGATAAAAGTAATTAAAGCCCGTAACACAAGGAGCCCAAGACAGCAATACGAGAGAAGGAGAGGGAATGCCAAAAAAAGCAAAAGAAAAGAAAATGCAGCCAAAGTCAACGACATTAAGTAACCAAATTCTATGCAAAACATTTTTAATTATAAATTATTCAAATTTACAAACATAAATCATGGCACGGCGGCCGCACGCACATTGCCCGAGAGCGATTGCGATAGCGAAGGGCGCGGATGGGCGGGGTTGGTCGGGTCGGGCATAGGCGTGGAGGGGATGTGCCTCTGGGTAAGCCAAGATCCCGTAGCGAGGGTTGGCGGGAGACCAAACATTAGCGAAAGGTGCTGGGAAATGTGAAAACTCTGTGAGAGCATTCGGCCTCATTGGCTCTGGATTTGGCTTTGGCTTTGGTATTGGCTTTGGCTATGGCTATGGCTCTGGCTTTGGCTTTGGGCATATCACACACACACATCGCGCCACATTCGCATAATCCTGATTTATTGCCGTTTTGTAGTGATTGCACAGATTACGCGACAACAAATAGATCCTTCATTCGGGCCTCAGTCACGAAATGTTAAATTGTAATCAAACAATGGACGGCGCACAGCCTGCAAAGCGAAAGACGAAAAAAAATCCAACTCTGGCTGCTCTTAATTTATAAAGCACAACAAAACAACCGAGAGTGCGGCTGGGGGTGGGGCGCAAGGCGGTTCGTTTGGAAAATGAGATTTGAATTTAAAGATTAGGCGCATGTCCTGCCGCGCTTGGTCCTGGTCAAATGTGGCTGCAAGTTTTTAGCTCGTTTACCTTTTTGCGCACACACCAGCACACACACACACACACACACACACACACACACACACACATACGCACACGCATAGAGCTAACAAAAAAGATAATGCCAGACAATGGGCAAAGTTGTCAGCCACGAGGACGCCTCCCACGTCCCAGCAGCGCCTCACCCAAGCCGACTCGACTGGGCTGGCTCAGTGGCTCGGCTCCTGCCGCCAGATAAGCGCACAGAAATCATTAATTATCCTTGTTTCTTGTTTTGCTCGACTTCTGATTCGCTTTTAGCTCGTTTCCTTGTTGTTTTGCCGAACAAAAAAAATATTGATTTGTTTCTAATTTTAATGAAAATTTTGCCTTTTTTTTTATTTTTTGCTGGGTGCTGCCTTAATTTAACTTTTTTGATGCTTGCCCAGCGATAGTCCTTGTTGTTGTTGTTGCTGTTGTTGCTGTTTGTGTCCCTTTACTTATCTCTGTCTTGTGCTTGGCTGCAGCGCCCCGAAAATGTCACGCAAACCATTTTCCATTCTCCATTCTCCATTCTGCGAAACTAATGATGGAAGGTATTTTAATTATATTCGAGCTGCTCAGCTCGCTTCTACTTTCCCTGGACTTTCCCTGTGCATTGCTGCAGAAATTTTCTTATCATTTTCATTTTGATTTTGATTTTCATTTTCATTACGCGCCGTCTTGGCTTTTGCTTGACTGATTTTCAAATTGTGTAAACTTGTTCATTTTTTCTTGCTTACATTTTGTTTTCTTCTTCCTTCACTCATTGTTTGAGATGCAATTTGCTGAGCAGCATCATTAGCAAGATTAATGAACCAGCTCGATTGTAGTCGACATACAGAGAGAGAGAGAGGCAGAGGAGGTGGGCGAAGTTTTTAAGAAAAATAAAATAGATACGCTTGGCATGAAGGCAAGGAGTTAAGTGTCCTCCACGTTGATTACAGTCGCACCACGTGCGAATTTATATGCAATAAGAATTGGAAAATATATGTATGTATACGTGAGTGTGTAAGAGTGGGTGTAGACACACACACACACACACATAGAGCGGTGTAGCATTTTGCGCATTCGCCTCGCCGCACAACAAATTTGGCGGCGCGTACATTTCATGCATACCAAAGAGCTTGAAGCTTGGGCAGACCCAGAGACAGAGACAGAGACAGAGACAGAGACAGCGCCTGGTTCCGGAGCAGGTGCCTCGAAGGATAACATGCGCGTGCTGCGCGCTCTGCTTGGGTCTGGGATTGCGAGTGCTCCATGTGCTTGTTTATCTATTTGGTTTAGTATCTTTTTGTTGCGTTCCTTTTATTTTTTGCTTTTTTTTTCTGGGTGTTTTAAGAAATCCACAGGATTAAAGCAGCAGTGGAGCTGCAAGGTGCTCAGCTGAAATATTTCGTTTTGCACAAATTGAAATCCAAAGTGCTTTTCAGCCTCCACCCGAAAACCCTTCTGCCTTCCGCCCCGCTCCAGCCCTGGGCTGCGAAGCAGCTCTGACAGAAATATTAGCATTTGTGGTTTTTCGGGCTATGAATTTTGCCGGAGCAGGGCCAGCAGCAGGAGGAGCAACACCAGGACCTGGAGCAGGTGATGTACTGAGCCTCTGCTGTTGGTCTGCGTGAGAATGCGGCAAGTGCTGCACCCAAATTCAGTTGAGTTACCAACAAGATGTGTGACACTAACAGCAACATGCATTAAATTATTCTGCAGCCCTTAAAGGTCACAGAGAGGTGAGAGATGGCATATCAAGTGGATACGACTTGAAGTGGAGCTTAAGCAAGTTTTTACTTTTATTCATGGATTATAATAGAGTTGGAAATATATTTCTTTATTTACAAACTGCGTGAGTGATGACAGCTGGAGTCTGGGTTTGAGTTCCATTTAAATTTAAGCTTATATTGTTTTAATCATAAAATAAAGCTTAACAAATTTAAATAGTTTTAATGTAAATTATATGAGAGACTTAAAAAAATACTCAATTGTGATCGCTTGAATTTGGGAATGAATAGCCCAAAAGTGAGAAAACGTATAGCTGGTGTAACATTATTTGAAGGATTTGATTCTTAAGTAGCTATTAAGGGCTGATCCCATTATCACTGCATAAGTCAATCTTTTAATTGTATGATTTCTATGTATGCAGCGTGCGAGAGATCCGCATCGATCAAATGTGGTGATGCTAAAGAAAAGAAACGGCTTCATTATCAAATAGAAAAGTGACAAAATTCCGACTTACTGCATTCGAATGAATAGTATTGAGTAAAATGAAGCCTTTAATGCTTGCTAAGGAGTCAGTAATACCCTTATTCCTGAGATTTATATAATAATATTAGATTATTGGCTATCTGTTTCTCAAGATTTGCAAATGACTTGCTAGACTTAAACTTACAATATTGGGTTTCATTTCAATAGGAAGTTTCAATACCTCTTATTGTATTCTATTGTTTTCAATTTTCATTCCATTTACTTTTGGTGTAATTTTAAAAGTTTCTTCAAGTAAGATAAGTTATCTCAATCTCAGCCTTGTAGTTTATAATATTCCAATTTTAAACGGTCCACAAACTATCAATGACATTAATGTTTGGGGACTGAGCTGGTGGTTCTATGTGCGAACAGTTGCATCTGTCAGGCTTGCACATTTTTTTTAGCCAAAATGATATAAATCTGCAATAGAAACATTTGTCTGGTGGCTGGGCTGATGCAGTAGCACACGCTGTTGGAATTTATGTGGATTTCCAAAAGGCATTGCCAAAGACAGCGTCGCCGCCCCTCTGCCCCTTGGGCGAGAGGTGAGAGGCAGTTGCTCTGCGCCTTTGATGTTGTCGTTGTCACTTCAGCGGCCATGTCATAATTACCAAAGTGAAAATTATTAATTTCGACATTTAAAACAAAATGCGCATAATTGCCAGGCCGGGTAGCACAGCCACAGCCACAGCCACATCCACAGCGACAACGAGAACGGCATCCAAAGAGATTTATGCAAGCTGTGCAGAAAAATTGTCTAAATCGGCTGCGACTGCGACTGCGACTGAGGCTGCGGCAGCTTCCACCGAATTACGCGGAAACGGCGGCAATGGCAGCATTTGCCGCGCTAATTGCGTACGCGATAAATCTTGTCAATTAAATTATAATGTTTGCATGCAGCGATGGCAAATGGCGATGGCGATGCCTGGCGATGGCCATGACGATGGCACTGCTGAAAAATGCTGAAGAGGCAAGCAGCGGCTGCAAAACGATCTGTGCGATTATCGAGTGTTTTATCACCTCAGCAGGCAGCAGGCCCCAATCTCACTCTCTCTCTCCCTCTCACTGGAACTCGACAACTCTCCTTACCATATAATTAAAGTGTTCACAAGTGCCACATCGCATTGGACTGGACGCGACTGGGAAAGGAGCAGCAGTGACAGCGCTCGGCCGGCCAGAAGGCCAGACAGCCAGAAAGCCTGCCAGGCAGTCAGCCATTCAGAGAGTAGAGAGTCAGGAATTTTGAGGCGCATTAGTTGCGCTGCATTTGCTGCTCATGCGAGCTCCGACTGCAACTGCAACTGGAACTGCAGCAACAACAACAACAGCAGCAACTGGGCAGCCTCAGTCAGTGCGGTGCGGCTGCTACTGAAATGAGCCAAAATTGTATTGGCAGCGGCGCCGGCTGCCATTTCAGGTTGCCTCCGTTCGCCGACTGGTTAGTTGGGCACATAAATTTCCAGCTTGTCAGCTTTTGATATATTTTCATAAATTGCTAGAGTGCATTAATTAATTAAGCGAAGCTGCAGCACAGTTTTCGGCTGGGCTCCACAAAGAGCGCGTGGAGCCCTTCACTTCTCACCCTTCGCGAATGGGGCTGCACTCGATTGGGGCTCATCCCTGTTGCTCGCCCAAGAAGGAGTGTAACAATTTGATTATGAGCTGTGCAACATGAAACAACTTCTATTATGATATGCGAGGGTAGCTTGA
Organism: Drosophila navojoa; assembly: GCF_054131105.1. Classification (NCBI taxonomy): domain Eukaryota; kingdom Metazoa; phylum Arthropoda; class Insecta; order Diptera; family Drosophilidae; genus Drosophila; species Drosophila navojoa. The sequence goes on along the minus strand of NC_142890.1, from coordinate 28,406,260 downwards.
AGAATTTCTATTGAATTAATATATAATAATATAATTAAAGAGTGTTTAGTAAGACAAACATATTTAATATACATTTATTTATTTATATATATATTTTGTAAGCTTTTTAACATTCTTTTGTTTAGTGTTACAAACGTTTATATTTGATTTTTAGTGAAATATTCGAATTTAAAATATCTAATATATATTTTAAATATTTAAAATTTATATTTATATAATATTTCTAAGCTGAAATAAAAATCATACCTTAATTCCTAATTTATTTTAATTTTAATGATTTAATTCAACAATTCTGTATTTTTATTTTATCTTATAAATAGATTGTATATCTAAATAAATGTTTGTATTTATATTTATTAACATCATTTCTTCTTTTGCAAATATTCAAATCTAATATTGCAAATCACAAACATAAAAGTATATTAATAAAAATCCAAATATATAAAGCAAATAGTATTTTGCGAAAACTTAAAAATTGAAGGAAAAGATTTAAGAGCTATTCGTTTCTGAATTTTGATGTTCATTGAAATCCTAATTTATTCCATACCATAAATTTTTATGTTATTCATATATATGTATAATTATAAATTTTTAATTATATACATATACAATGAGACCTTCTCCTACTTTTCGCTTGCGCCCCGAAAGTATGCAGAAAGTTTTTTAGATTTTTTTTTTTTATTTTATTACTCGTTATGTCAGCTGGAAACTTGTTTGGAAAAGATTAAAAAATAATATGAAAAATAAAATGGAAATCAAAAACTAATTACTCTTGACATATAATTACAACTTTTAAATAACAATTTAAATAATTTGCTTGCTGACTTTTGTGAAAAATAATCGTATCGGTCGCTATAACTGAAACTGAGACAATAAAACACACACACACACACACACTCTCTGACAATTTACTGCACGCGATGGTCAGCAACACACATACGTATGTATATAGAAATGGAGGCCGACTGTAAAATTCCTTTAAAGTCGTCAGTCGACATTTGAGTGTAATTTTCGAAACTGATTTTACATTGAAACCAGTTAAATTGTCAGAAAAATCAACTGTCAACATGTCAAAAAATCGTTGGCTATGCAAATGCACACACACAAGCATACGCAATGTGGCACACATGCAATGATAGTTCTTATGTGTGTGTGCAAAGACGTGCACCGCCAGCATGTGGCAACAATGCTGATTGCACGCTTTTCGATTCCTCAATTCAAATTATCTACAGTTATTTCTTGCCATTGTTGTTGCTATTGCTGTTGTTGTTGTTGTTGTTGCTGTTGTTATCGCATAGCTTGTTCTTTGACTATACAAATTTAAAACTAATTGGCTGAACGTACGGCTTGTGTTTGAATGGTGGAGGAAGGGAGGAGGGAGGAAGGCTCATAATAAAATCATGATAGAAGGCTTGCATTCGTAATAACACTTCGCTTGCAACCCAATATCCAAATGTCAGAGTTGTTAGTGGACGAACATGTTCTATTCTCCAATCAGTTAATTGATCTATTAATATTTTCATTTTGCAATTTACCGGAAAAGTTTTCGCAATTATTTTTTTTTCTTATATACATATATGTACATTTATGTATATTTATTTATTTCTTTGAGTTTATTTATATATTTCATTACTAAATTGAGAATGGCTGTTCAATAAAAATTGTGTGAAAATCAGTTGAACCTTTGTTGTGTTAAAAAGAGTGAAACAAATTCCTTTATTTATTTTGGCGTATGGCAAAAAACATTTATTATTATTGAACTAATTCTGTGAAAAAAAAAAATATATATATATAAAATATATGAAAATGAAAAAGTTGAGTAATTAATTGACTCATTGTTTTGTTTTATCTAATTTAAATTTACCATTCATAATATATTATAATTTTATAGGGATTGAAACAAATGATATAAAAGTCAAATACATAATTTAATTCTAATTAATACTTTATTTGAGATTGCAAAAAAATATTATATACCTGTTAAAATATATTTATATTTGTACCTGTCTCATTCATTTCCAGCATTTATTGTTTGCTTGTGCTGAACAATATATGCACTTATATTACTTAAAAATATATATAAGAATACTCTCTTATAATGTATAATAAAAATTTATTTACATATTTTGAAACGTATTAAATTATATTAATTAGTTATTATTTACTACAACATTTTACCTAAGTGGTTTCCATATAGTCAAGCGAATAGTCAAGAACAAATTCGAATAACCATTTCGGGTTCAATTTATAAATACAGAGATGAGGGGTCTCAATAATCTGCTCCTATACCCATACGCTCACGGATATTGAATCATCGGAAAAGTAGTGAAAACATAAAAGAGACAATTTGTCTAAATATAACAAGTGAATTGACTATCAATAGAGCATTGATCCGCGTTCTACAAACATTGGCGTAAAATCATTAAATAAATATTTTCAATAATACAGTTCTTGTTTTTGTAATAGATAATAGAGCCGACAATCAAATATTATTAGTAGACCTGGCAGTTTGGAGCGCGTTGCTCTTCTGCATTCCATTAAATGGATATTTGTTGTTTCCCAAAAACCCGCATTATCTGCAGCTCTCGCCTACACATGGAGCCCCCCATTGATGCGAGGCTGGCTTTCGGCGGTCAATGGGAGTGCACTAATTAGCTATCGTAGACACGCTGGCTGCCCACTCAAATTACCCAATTATGAAACGAGATATTTAATTTTTTCGATAGAATCAAAGCCTTTTGTTCGCCGGCAACAATGATTCCCGGCAACCGCAAACACAATGCCCGAAAGAAACAAACGCACTCGAAAAGCAGAGTTTCATGCAACTGTCAAGACAAAAGGCAGCCCGTTGACATGCTGAGCAGCTTTGGATAATACGAACCGCTGGCTGAGACTCTGAACCCGATCCCATCCCATTCCCAGTCTCAGTCCCAGTCCCAGTCCCAGTCACGGGCTTGGGCATGGACAGTGCATTCAAATTGTTCAAATTGTGTGTGAGTGCGAGCTGTCAACAGTGTTTAATTTTGGGAGTCCTCGCTACTTAGGTACTGCAGCCAGTGCCGTGCCACATGCAACAATTGAATGAGCAGCCCGGCCCCGGGCCAGGCCGAAACCGCAATGCACTTTGACCAGGGAAGACCCAAGTCGAACCCTGGCCAAATCAAACGGAAGAGGGGGGGGCAACGCATTATGTATGTATGTCTGTGCATACTCGCACATAATAGGAAGTTGAGAGGTCTTTGCTAACCGTCAACAGGCTCACAAATTATCAAGCTGTCGCTGGCTTTTCGGTCACACGCTGGAATGTCACGCAAATGTGTTCTGTATCGAGGAAGCGTCCGAGCTCCGCTCGAGTGCGAGTCCTGCACGGTGTCCTTAGCATGCAAATGCCCGAATTGCGATTGCATTTGCTGTGCCTGCGGCTGTTTAATAGCCACACCTGTTCAATTAGTCAATGTAACCACAAATTCTGGTTAAATTATCGCATTAAAATGTTCGTGCTTAACCTCAAAATGTGCGTGCGTGTCCAGCGCTGTCCCGCTGTTCGACTGCAGTCCATGCCAAACGCCATTACCAGCCCCAATAGCTCTCCCCCTGACCCTGGCCCGTTAGGGTTGCAGCTACCATCGCTTTGAGCCTGGCTGCAACCGCTGGCAGTTAATCAGCGCCGCTGCCACTGACCACATGCCGCCAACCCGAACCGCCCGAGCCACCCGAACCGCCCGAAGTCCCTTTAACCTGGCCAACAGCAAACTGCGAGCCAACTCCGCATACGTACAGTTGAGTGCGCGGCAAATTTAATCGCTAATTATCAGCAGCAACTGACACTTACACTGGCAACAACTTACGCATGCGTGTCCATGTCCTGGCCAAGCTTATGAGCAGCGAACGCATGTCATCATTAAAAGCCAAAGAGCTAAACAGTTTTTTACACTGGCGCGCCAATACCCTTTAGATACCCTGGTCTCCTGCATTGAGCAGATGCCAATTTATAGTCTAATCGAATCGAGAGAAATGATCTTCTCCTACTTTTGTGTAAGGTCGCTCTCAACTTTGACAATCAAACGATATACACATAGATCCTTAGCCTTGCCTTCTGAACACTCCTGCTTTATCTATTAGCAGAAGACTATAGTCTAATCAAATGTACTATGGGAAGAAATTTATTGTACAAGGCGATTGTCAAATTTAACAAGCAATCGATCAGATAATAGGTAGTTTTCCTTGCTTTTTAGTAGTCCTACTTCATCCATTGACATGATTGGCCATGTTTATAAGACAATCAAATTTATGTTAAAGAGAAATTTCACAGATCTTTCTATTTTCCTTCTTAGTATTCCTGCTGGGGGAGAACGAAAGTCTATAGTATGTATCATATATATCAAATTTCTTTAATGCCATGCAGTTTATTGCAAATGGTACTTGTCAACTTTGACAGGTAATTGTCAAATAATATATCCTTAGTAATGAATGTCAGCTCATCATAAATTGTATAAATAATATATAATCTTGTATTAACAAAATGTTGTTCATATACAATTAATTTAATAAATATAAATTGCATTGGGTAGTCTATAAGTCGTGCATGCCCCGGAGCTATATCGATTTCATACATTTTAATTGATATTTCTTACATTTATTTCCCATCGACAAACATCATCGAAAAGTCACGAAGCCCCGATCAGTGGGCAGCAGTGAGTGGAACAAGTTTCTTGTTCGCCTCGGACCACATATCGGGACTAGGGGTCTCTCTCTCCCTCTCTCCCTCTCTCTCTCTTTCTCTTTCTGCGGCTTTGACAAATTATCAACTGTCACTGCTTAATTTTTTGGCGCACTCGGCCAAGTTTTTGGTCGGTTCAGGTAGTCTAAGGCCCGGCCAAGGCAGCCAGGTCGAGTCGAGTCGAGTCGAGTCCCTGTTTTCGCTTTCGATGCGCAGTTGTTTTTGCATTTTTATCTGCAACTGGCGACTGATATCGTGGGCTTCATTAATTGAGAACCGTTGTTAAGCCCAAGCCTTTTTTCCGGTTCGCGTTTTTCCATTTACATAATTTATGATAAGCAGGCGCGCCCGAGCAAACAATAATTTTGAAGAAATACATTAATGCAATCAATGGGATGTTGTCTGGAATGCGAATGCGAATGAGAACGAGACTCGGAATACGAATACGAGAGCTGTGGAGCCTCTGACACGGCTGAGGCAGCGGCAGCGGCAGTGGCGGCGGCTGCATTGATGCTTCTGCTGCCTGGCGGGCTTAATTAAGTTGTGCCTGGACCCTGGGCACTGGCAGTCTGACTGAGCCTGAGTCTGAGCCTGGGACTGGGACTGGAGGTGAAGGAGCTATGGCTGGCACTGCTGCTGCTGGTGCCACAAACAGTTGATGAACTCTACGTGTGAATGTAAATTATTTTGCACGCAGCGGGCGAGCGACACTTGCAAAGGCTTAACCCGCACCCGACTCCTGCTCCGCTAGGTCCCAGCCATAGTCCAGGTGCACACAGTACTTTTCTCTCCCACTCTCTCTGTCTCTCACTCTCTGCTGGCCTCCCTCTCGATTTTCCCTGTTCTGGATGTTGGCTGCTCGGTGCGATTGAGTGCTTTTAAGTCATTTGTGTCACGACATGCTAATTTCACATGAAATCTCTCGCCGTCGGCTCGACCGTTGGCCCGGCCATGTCTGCTGAATTTTAGCTTGAAGCCTTGACAAACACACATAGTCACACACACACTTGTATACATGCTCAGGCACAACACCAACTGCATTGGCGACTGCAGCCTAGAGCTGAAAGAGAGCTGAGACCTGCCTATTCCTGTGCTTGTGCCTTGTGACATCAACAACTTCGTGCATGTCCCAGCCGCGTTTGTATCCACATTCACATCCACATTCACATCCACATCCAACGGGTTACCGGCAATCACTGTGTAAAAGCCCCCGACTCCTGCCATCGACAACGGCATCTCGAGTGCAGCACTCAAGTGTACTTGCGGTTTTTGCGTCCATTGCTGCCAATGACATTTTGCCTGCTAAAGTGCAAAATTTACCGGTGCACAGCTGCCGCAGCATGAGAGGCAAACGCCCACCCCTCCCGGCCACTGAGCACTGCACGCTGGCCACTGGCCACCGGCTAACGCCTTACCCAGAAGAACAATGCCTGCTGCCACTGGACAGTGGACGAGCTGCTGCAAGTGGCTTTACTTTGGGCATTTCATACTCCGGCCATGATTAGATGTCGTCGGTTGTAGTTTGTCGGCCGGCCTGGACTGTTGTTGGCCAGCCAGCCAGCCAGCCAGGCGGCCGGCCGGTCTGTTGGCCTGGCTGTTGCAGTTATTAGGTTGTTAGTGGCATAGTCTCTGCCATTTTCATCGATTTATGCACTTCACAGCATCTAATGTGGGCTTCTTTTTTCAGTGCTCTCTGCTCAGCTCTGTTCGGGCCGCACCTTTGCATTTTGCTGGCTGCTCACCGAAGTCGTTTACCTAATGGCGCGAGCCAGCACCGCCCTCCACTCGATCCACCTCTGCTCTCTGGCTCATGGCTATTGAAGTGTCCGTGTCGGCTAAGTGCAGAAGCCGGCGGGCTCTCCAGCTTATGCACTTGGCTAGCTTGTGATTGGGGAAATTGACAGCAATATATCATTATATACGCATATTAAGAGAATCTTAGATGTGTCTCAAAGCTTTGTTGTCAAAGAGAAAGTTAGTCGAAAATAGAAAGAAACTAAATAACATAAGTTTATAGTATTTAAATATTTACATAATAGTATGTCTGTTAATTTATTATTTCGGTTATTATTATTGCATTTATTAATCATTACTTAATGAATAGACAATCCTTTTGAATTATTTTATATGTATAAATATTTTACATAATTAATTTTTTCTTTGTTATAATGGTAACAAGGTATATTGTGTATTTTAAATGATTTTATATTCGACTTTTTTAACACAAGATTATAGTAATCTGAATAGCCTTTTCATATTTCAATAATGAATTCTAATACAAAGTTTGATATAAGTTTGTGAAAAAGTTTTTTTTAACAAAAAAAAAAAAAAAAAAGTATTTAATAAATGCTTTTTAACAACATGCTTATATACTTTTAATTATAAATTAATTTATTTCGTAAGTATGTCGGGATTATATCCTTAAGCCGGTCTAAAGGATGCCGTCTTTTGAGTCCTCGCCTGTTATTGTTCACCCTCAGATTAGCACCGAGCTGATTTTGGGTGCGCTGCCACTCCTTCTGCGTATCTAGAACTCATTCATCCAATCAGTTCTGCATTCGTTGGAATTCCTTGGTCCTTAAGCCAGATTGTGTTTCTTACGAACCAGTTCTAGGTCGAGTCCATCTTTGAATTTAGCCGATTGATGTTCTTACTGCAAAAGCCCATATAGGTATTCTACATGGAAAGATTGAGATTGATTTATTTTTAAATGCAAAATGAAAAACATTTTAAATTGCTGTTTGTTGAGCTATCTGACGAATTAAAGGGTATGTCATGGATTAAACAAATATTAAGTTAAACAAATATTTAGTTACAAAAACAAGTAAGTAAACTCTAGTCGAGACTGCTCGACTAGGAGATACCCCGAACCCTCCAGTCTGATATTCTAATCACTCGGCACTTATTTTAGGCACACATACATACACACGCACGTATTAGAGCGCGCTGTGCTAACTGCGCAGTAAGCAGCGACTGCGCTTGGGCTGCGCTGCAGTGGGGGCAATATTAAACGAAATTATTTTTTGAATAATCTAATTTCTAGACGTGCAATCCTAAATAAAACTTTCAGAAGTTGGTCATAATGTTCAAATGTATGTAATGTAATGTAATATTCCAAAGCACAAGTCTCTACTACTTGAAGTCTCTAGCTCTTATATCTTCTGAGATCGACGCGCTCATACATACGGACGGACGGACGGACGGACGGACGGACGGACGGACAGACGGACAGACAGCCGGACGGGGCCAAATCGACTCAGCTCGTCGTCCTGATCAAGAATATATATACTTTGTGGGGTCTGCCACGCCTCCTTCTGCCAATTACATACTTTTAACAAAACCATTATATCCTGATTTCCCATTTAAAATAATAATAAAAATAATAAATATGTTAATTGATTTATTATTAAATTTTGTTAGCCATCGTAATTTTGAGTAAAAAGTTGAGTAAAAAATATAGAATATCCGACAAACGGAAGAATTGATTAATATCGTATAAGTATTGAATTTACCTCTTTTATATATACATATACTACAACCGTTACTCTAAGCACCATGTGAAAAGAAATTCTCAGAAATCAGTTGATAACTAATATTGATTGGAAGACTTAAAATGCAATAAGAACTATGGAGCATTAATGCTCGGAAGTGAGCATTGTTCACTATCAGAGCAGCAGGCAGATTGCACATGTGATAACCGATAAATTGGAAGGGGAGAAGGGAACTATCGGCATTCAGGCTGATTCGAACGGAATCGGCTTTTTGTGTGCCCCGCACCTGTGAGAGCCTTTTTTGTCTTGGCCCGGGACAATCGCAGTTGCAGTCAATGGTCGTGCCTCATATCCAGCATCCAGTATTCAGTATCCAGTATCCAGTATCCAGTATCCAGAGCTGGCAGTGCACCATAAACAACGTGGATATGGCTGTGAAGCGACTGCGCTGGGCTATCTGAGCTGCGCCGGCGGCAGTGGCTCTTTGATGTGGGCCAGCTATCAAGATCTAAACGCAGTCATTAAGAACAAACAAAACGACTTTATGGACAGCAAAAAGTACGAAAGCCAACCGAACCGCACTGAGCTGAACCAGCCGAGCTATACGAGGCGATATGAGACTCTTTGGCAATCACACATCGATGCCGATGCCGATGAAACTGAAGCTGAATTTGGAGTTGAGTTTGGAGTTGGTGTTGGAGTTGGAGCTGGTGCTGGAGCTGGAGCTGGTCAGGTGAACGAGCGTCTGTGTGATCTTTATCGATCTGCAGACAACTAATGATCTAATAAAACCGAAACTGAACCGCACCAAAAACTACAACGAGTGCAGCAGGCAAAGGCAAAGGCAATGGAAAAGGTGAAGGCGATGGTGAAACCAGTTCAACATTGGCGTGGATTACCAAGCCTAACACAGGAGCAGAGCTCCCGGTTCGAGTCTGAATGGCACAGCGAGAGAAAAAATAAGAAACGTCTTACGACATAAAAGAACAAACGCAGTTGCACAACAAGCCGCCATCGGCTGGATGAGTGGGGCGAGCAGGGGATGGGGGCCAAGCGATGTCTAGAGATGCTACAGAATCTGAAGCGTTTATCTATGATCTTATATCATGTACTTTCGACATTACAATTGCGGTAAATGCTTCTAGTTTTTAGTTTCAGCGCGTACACGAGGCAGCCGCTGCTTTATCAATGGCCAGCAATCATCGTCATCGTTGCGGCTGCTGTTGCTGCTGCTGTTGGTGCTGCTGGCAGGAGTCGCATCCGCACAGCGTCGTCGTTGGGTCTGGGCCAGAGACCAGAGCTGAGAGCGCTCCCGTTTGCTACACTCAGCTGGCAAGCGGCGAGCGGTTCCTCTCACCTTGCCCCTGCCGTAACTTCTGCCTCAACATGCAAATGCGACGACGACTTCTCCTGCTGCTCCTGCTGTTGCTGCTGCTGATCTGCATACCAACCAAGCGAGCGTTGCTTCCCCTGCCTACAGATCGCTGGCGGCGATTGTTTGTAGCTGTTTTTTCTGGTGCTTCGGCACAATCACAGCACCAGCTCCAACTCCGACTCCGACTCTGACTCCAACTGCAGCTTGGGTACGCAAATGTGGCCAACGTCGCCGATCATTTTGATATAGTTCGATAACAATGTAAGCTTCAGACTGAGCCTCCGACTGTGCCTGAGCCTGACTAGCGGTCGCTGTCGCTGTCGTCGCACGTCTTCCACATCCAGATTCCACTAACAAGCCCGCCATCGGCAGCGTCTGAGCCACAGCCACAGCCAGAGGCAGAGGCAGAGGCAGAGGCAGAGGCAGAGGCATCGTCACCGGAACCGCTCAAAGTTTTTCGTTACGTTTCGATTCGTTTGTTTACCGCCGCCGCTGCCGCCATTGCAGTTCGCAGTTCGCAGCTCCCGCTGCCGCACTCCACCTCCTTGGCTGACTGCACTCGGTTGGCTGGCTCGCTCTTTCGGCTGGGCCATGGGGCTGCCCCTCAGGCTGTTTTTATGGCTGCTTCCACTGAGCATATTATCATAAATATGTATCAAATTGACGTTGCATCTTCTTGAATTTTCATCTCGTGGCTACTTGTCATTGTCTTTGATTTTTCCTCAACTCCTGCAGCTCGTCGGCCCCCCTCTTCGCCCACCCGCCCGCCGCCGCCGCAGTCATTGTCTATGGCCAGCGAACTGGACATTGCTCGCCAGTCACCAGTCACCAGTCGCCCGTCGCCTTTGATAAGCCGACATTTTGTGTTCTGGCAGTTCGGTTTTTGGTGTAAGTATCTGTCGCTGTATGTTTGTCAATTGTCTTCCTCGGTGCCTTATATTGTTGTGCGACTGCAGCATTGTCTGCTCTCTCAGAGATTGGCGGGCAGCCACCGAGTAATATAAAAGTCACCGAGCAGAGTAAAGTTTTTGTAGTTTTTGCAAATAAATAAGTTTAAGTAATGGCATCGCATGAGTCTAAAATAGTTTCGAATATGATGCCAAACGAAAGCTCCTTCAAGGCTTATAAAAATGTCAATTTTGATCATAGTTGTATTCAAAGTTTTACAGAATGCAATACTTTATTCTAAATAAATCTGTTAATTAAAAAATAGAAAAAAGAAAGCTTAAAACATTAATATTTTATACTGCAAGTTTATATTCATAATTTCCAATATCTAAGATGATTCTACATAACCTTTAAAGACTTAACTATTACAATTCGATATGAAATAAAATAAAAATTAAAATATATAAATAAATAAATAATATATATACTATATAGCATTAAAAATGAAAAATAACTTATTAATCAATTAAACGCGTATATTATACTTGTTCATATCCTTAGAACTATGTAATAAAAAGTCCAATATAAATATATAAAATAGAAGAATATTTCTTAATATTACCAATTTTCATTTAATTAATTGTCAATATCAAAGTTGATGTTAGTGAAACCCTTAAATATGCAAATATTATTAATTTAGAATACATAATGAAATAAAAGAACCGTAAATAAGTATATTCTGTTTGATTACCCTTAAACTCATATTGAAATAAATGAATGTTAAGCAAATGTATATATTAATTGTATTTCAATTATATATTGAAAATTTCCATTCGATCATGTTGTGTCATAAAGATAACTAGAGATAAATCAAAGCGAAATTCAATTTTTGATTATTTTATATCTCATATGGAAATAAAGCAATATTCGATAACTGTATTTAAATACATATATAGACACTTCAAATTATTACATATTTCCATTGCCAATCTCAAGTATGACTCTAGGCAAACGGCATGTGGGGAACTCCCCTGACTCGTATCATAATCTCTATACTCAATCGCGTTGAGTGATTGCAACAGCTGTTTTTCAGCTAAAATAATGCAGCGGCCGTTGGCAGTGGCTGGCCACGAAGTCATTGGCAGCAGCTTCTGTGGCCTGTCGGTTTTCCAAGAAAATTAACTGGCCCTGCCGGCGTAGCGTCTCCATTCCCGTTGCCATTCGCGCTCGCTCGCTCGCTCCATTCACTCCACTTCAATTTCCTTAATACAGCTGCAAACGGCGAGCGGGCAGCTACCAACGAGCGATGATAAATGTTCACTTAATCAGCATTTAGCGTAATTTTAGCTTTTAGAATTTCTGAACGTTCTCCTACTGGCCGTCTGTTTGGACCAAACCCAACGATGGCTGCGCTCTGCAATGGCTTCAATTTAAGCTCCGACTGCAACTGCGACTGCGACGGCATCTCCAACTGCGAATGGTAGCTGGAGCAAGGGGCCAAGTTAGCGGCCAATTATTTATGACATGAAATTACAAATTCATTTTGTTAAATTTTTCACAAATGCTGCCCCTTCCCTCTGTGCGGCTAGCATAGCACAGCACGCAGCACCTGTTGCCCCGGCCAGCGAGAGTGTCCAGCAGTTGGCATTTCTATGGGGCCTAGGGCCGCGATCCCAGCCATATTGGCAAATATGCACCCCGACGTAATTAACTCGGCTCGGAATCGTAAGTTAGTCACCATTAAACAATTTAAAATTCTAAACTGCTAGCGGGGATGAGACTCCCAGACAAAGACAGCGACTGCGACTGCGACTGGTCAGAGACAGAGACAGTAAGAGAGAGTGAGAGAGAGAAGCACAGCAAAAGGTAAAGGTAAATTGCAATTAGGCTTCAGCTTCTGGTTGCAACAACTGGACTGCTGCCCATTCGGTGCATGTATTTATGGCCCCAGGGCCAGGGCCAGGGCTGGGCAATGTCTTCGGCTTGGCAGCCGTAGACGATAATTTCGTAATAGCCGACGACTTTGTCTTTGTGCGAGCGAGACGGCGCGTTCGCTTGTGCGGCGGGGCGTGGCACATGCAAAAGAGCGAGTCAGCGAGCCGATGAGTCGGCCCAAGCCAACTCGACCCGGGCCCCCATCAGCTTTTGTACAACTGCATTAGAGGCACGGCAAGGCACGACACGACACGACACGACACGGCATAGCACGGCACAAGCACCATCAATTAAAACTCACCTTACGGCATTGGCAAAAATGTTAATAACAATAATAAACGTTGCCGTTGCCGTTGCTGCTGCTGTTGTTGCTGTTGCTGCTGTTGCTGCTGTTGCTGCTGTTGCTGTTGCTGGTGGGCTGGCTCTCAGTGCTCGTGCTGTTAATTGTTAAATTGCGTTTTTGTTGCAAGCAATTTCATAGCCGTAAACTTTATTGAGTTGTGGCAACCAGACACCCGAGACTCGGGACTGGAGAATGGAGATCCGACAGCAGAGAGCCAGCAAACAACATGGCTGTGAGCTAAACTAAAAACTTCGACCCAGTACGCTTATCATTAAATTGTCGTTCGTTGAGTCGTCCACAGCAATTTGTATGAAATGCTGCCCACTTGTCACTCTATTCCAGGTGCTCAGCTTTATCTCAAGCACTTGGCCAAAACGAGCTCACGACTGGCCTCCGACTCCGACTCTGACTCCGACTCTGACTCTGACTATGATTGCCAAGGGGGTTGCGGGCATGCTCCGTTGCTGGTGTCGGTGCTGGTGCCGGTGCCAAGTGCGACTTTTATGGGCATTAGTGCGACTTATGTTGTTTGCTGCGTCCAGGAACGTTTCTCGTCCACTCGACCCTCGGAGCAGACGAGGTGTTCATGCGTGCGACACGCTGTGCTCCATCCAAAGAAGCTGTACGAGCAGGGGGCGGGGCGTCGGGGGCTGTCATTGCGACGCATTTGAATTTCTGAGTTGCATACACAAAAATTTCATATGAAAATCCACTTTTTCAGTTTATGAATTTCTCAAAAAGCTCACAGTGACAGTTGTTGCTGTTGTTGTTGTTGTTGCCGTTGCCTTTAGTGTTGCATTTCTTGATTTTTGTTGTGGCTGCTTTTGGGTCGGAGTTCCTGTAAATGCCAGTGCTTGGCTATATGCTATATGCAAATGCATGCACAGCTCTTAGCCAGAATTGCGCCAAGTGGCATGATGTTCAACATATCAAAGGACGGCCGAGTTAACATCGGTTTGTGGCCTCCCTAAAATGGACTTCTGACGATAAAGCTACTTACGAATTTATGCACAGCCAGCAAAGCAGTTGAGCGCTAAAAATCATTTTGCTTACATAGTTCCATATTTAACGCTATCGATTTGTAGATGGACGATAACAGGAATTATTTGCTGCATGTTATTGAAAGAGGTGATATGAGACTTGAAGAATTTAAGTGTGAAATTCATTTACTATAATAAATGCATAGGACATCCATATGACACGTTTGGTTAGTTAATAAGTTAGATTATATTTGTTACATTAAAATGTATATAAGTGAATTATATTTATATGTGTATTAGAATAATACTTATTATATTGGTTTTGTAATGCAGTTTTTTGTTAGCCAATCTTTTAAATATTAAAACAAATTCATTTATCTACATTGGTTCATATGTCACTTGAACAACTTTCCGATTGCCTTTGTATAAGTATAGGGCAGTATATAGCATGTAGATACCGCATGTAGATATATTGTATAAGTATACGTATATTGATAGATAAGTATATCAATTATTATAGGCACATCGTGCCCTGATTAATTTAATTAAATTGTTTTTTGAGGGAGCTTTCTTTTATCATCATTATTATTATTATTTCAGTTGCTTTGAAAAAAAAAAAAAATTAATTAATAATAATTTGGTTATTCTAATTATTTTATTTTTATTAATCACTCGTCTTGATTTCAATTTAATGTTGACACGCTCAATCAAATGTAATTGTATAGACGTAAATATATTGTATATAATGATAAAATTGGCTATTCTATGTGTAAATCATAAGAAGATTCATAAGGCTGAATTGTAGAATATTATATACATATATATAAATATACTCATTAGCCATTACTTATTTAATTTCAAAGATAATAATTGTCTATTATAAATGACTTTATTAATTCTTACAGTTTTCCTTTTAAGATTCTTCTTGCAGCTTTGAAATTAATGAATATTTTTGTTAGGTCATTGTATTGGAAATATATGCATATATTTTCAAATTAGAGTTAATTTCGTATAGCGAGAGCTAGAAGCGCCCTCGGCTGCTCGACTGCTGCTGAGTGAATCAAGGAGTGAAGAACGTAGGTGTACAGAGGAGGGAGAAGGAGGGAAAAGTGTTGCGAATGCATTCGCCTCGTACAGAGTGAATGACTAAAAGTCAAATTTTGCGACAGATACGACAATATATTTTATGCAGTGGCCCGTGGGCGGTCGGTCGGTCGGTCGGTCGCTCGCTCGGACGAGTGTCAGATGTCGCGGGGGCTGAGTGGAGTGGCGGGGGAGGAGTAGGCGTAGGGCAGCAGGGTCCAAGCGCGCGCTTATGAGCATTTTGGTGTTAAATGAGCGAAGAGAGAGAACAGGAGTTGCCACATGCTGTGCCTGTTTGTGTTAGTATATTCAGTTGTATTCGTGTGTGTGTGTGTGTGTGTGTGTGTATGTGCGTGTTTGTTGGTGTGCATAATGCGGGACAGCCATAAATTACATTTGTAGGCGTTGGCAGGTGTCGCCAGTGCTGTCTGAAATCGCGATAAATCTTCATGTGAAATAAATTTCATAGAAATTGCTTCACTGAATTTTGTTTGTTGCCTTTTGCTCGACTTCGTTTAGTCGTTGTGTTGTTGTTGTTGTTGTTGCTGCTGGCAGCGGATGTAAAGTGGGCAAGTGGCAGGCAAGTCCTGCGGGACACTCTAATAAACTTGCCAGGGAGGCTGCTCAAGCTGCCTCCTCCCACTACCTGGGCACAGCGCCACAGCGCCACAGCGCCACAGCACCACAGCACCACCGCAGCACCGCAGCACAGCTGGTGGAACAGGCTCACTTTGTACAATTTCACAGTGCACAAGCTGTTGCATTTAAAAGCCGCTGAGCAGCAAAAAGTCAAGTCTGAAATTCCGCCGGAAGTGCGCATGAAAGTCTCTCTCCCTCTCTCTCTCTCTCTCTCTGTCTCATTCTCTGCCTTGTCTATCTCCTTCTCACTGAGCACGAGTGGACACTGCAAGCAGCTAACAGCAAGCAGCAGGCACTCATAAATCATACGCACTGTCAAACAGAAGTGCTCCAATTGTGGCCCAAAACATTTGTACAACTCATGAGGCCCCGAGACGTGACAAGCTTTATTTGAGTTGAGTTTCAAACGTGGCCGCTCCTACGACGGCTGGAGCTGCAACAACTGAATCTGTGTCCAGGTACGACTACAACTTGTACTTACATGCTACACTCACATGTAGCTCATTTTTTATGATCGATCAGTCCATTAAATAATGAGCCAGCCAGCCAAGTCAGCCAAGTTAGCTCAGTGAGCCAAGTCAGCCAAGTCAGCCAGGCCAACTGGTTGCCAGTGCGCCTGTCTGCCATTTATCGCTCCCTGGGCTGTGCTTGGCTGGCGACGTCTAGTTCGACACGGCCCGGCTTGAATTCCATCGTGATTTGTAACGACATTTATTTGGTCCAGCGAAATTAGAGACAACAACGGCCACGACTACGCTCAAGACCGCAAATGTCTCTGGCTGGCTCATCCTGCCGCAGTCTCCGTCTCTGTCTCAGTCTCGGTCTCGGCTTCAGCATCATCCTCGACTCATCTGCAGCTGCGGCCTACGCACTTCTTCATTTTTGTTATGCTCCAATGCTGTTGATGGCTATCATATGAACGCACAGGGCAGGGCACTCATACCTCCACATATTGTGTTTATTATACTGCTTGTTGTTGTTGTTCTCGCTGGTTTGGCCTTCTGCTGATTAGCCGGATAATTCTGCTAGCCAGAAATTTGCGCCATCATTTCCCAGTCTGGGAGTGGCCAAGTCCTATTGTTAGCTCATCTCAAGTCAGGTTCTTCTGCATGATCTCAGCATTGCGGAATTCGATTTGGTTTCAGCCGAGCGTGGATCTTGTTAGCTGTTTAGAAGCGAATTCCATGCGTGCATCAGTTTGATTGAATATGCAAGGCTTTGTAATTACAACAAATTTATAATTATTTTATATTCGAATTGATTTCTAAATTAATTCACAAAAGCTTTACAAGCTGAACAGGAATATATTTTGGTAGACTGACAAACTTCTAGAATTGTTATATTTATATTGTATTGATTTGGTTTGATTCCTATGCTTTGCACCCAATCTAAAACTTGAAATCAATTGCGGCAGACTTCTAATTTTTTCCCAAATACATTATTTGTAATTTATTTATAGTTTTATTGTATGTAGCATTTAATGAAATAATACTGATTTTTAAAAATATATTTTATTTATTTATGTTTATCTATTTGCATATACATATGCCAGAAAGTTTTAATTGTTGTATTAATATAAATATTTATTTACTTGATCGTTTTTAGTATTTTTATTTCTATTGAGAGTTGTCTAATACCTCGCAGATATGAAAGCAATGGCATTCAAAAGATATATGGGAAAATATATGACTAAAAATAATTAATATATATATGTAATAACTGAATTTGATTGATAAACCAAAGCGATTACTGATATATAGTCAATGCCAAAAGAATCACTCTTCTATAAAGAGAGTAAAGTCTATTTACATTTATTTTTTAGAGTTGATGTAAGCTGATGCTAACCAAAATGTGTTCAAAAGATATCTTGACCTATTATTATACTCATTCACGAAGTGAATTAGTATATTGGTTTTGTGCAATGTCCGTCTTGCTGTCCGTCCGTCTGTCCGTCCGTCCGTCTGTCCGTCTGTCCGTCTGTCCGTATGAACGCAGTTCATTTCGCCGCTATTGAAGCTAGAGGCTTGAAATTTGGAACACATACTCGTGTATAACTCCGATTTATAAAGTGTTAAAATTTTCCCGATCCGCCCACTAGGGGCGTGGCAAATCGGAAAATGCATTTTCCGATATACCAGAAATCATGTTAGTTGAAGAGCTAGAAAGTTGAAATTTGGTATGTAGGTCCGCGTTGACCCCCCAAGTCCAAAAAGCTATGGTGGATATATCTACGCCTATTGGGGGCGTGGCAAATCAGATAAAACGGTATCTCCTAAAGTTCTAAAGCTAAAACGTTGAAATTTCGTACGTGAGCTAAAGCTATAATTCTATAATGACTGATAAAAAATGTTATGTCTACGCCTAATAGGGGCGTGGCAAATCGGACGGGAAGATATAGTGATTTTTCAAATTTGGCTATATTCAAGGCACTATTGATGCTACAGACTTGAAATTTGGTATATATACGCGAGTTGACCTCCCAAGTCCAACAAGCTATAGTGGATATATGCCCGCCCAAAGGGGGCGTGGCAAACCGCAAAACTTTATATCTCCGACAGTTTAAGAGCTAGAAGCTTCAAATTTAGATAGTTGAGTTACTGGTAACGTCCTCTATCGATGCCCCAAAAATAATTGTCACGCCTCTTTGGGGGCGTGGCATATCGAAAAATACCCTGTAATTTTCACATATTTTGAGCGTTACCATTCGAATTTCGCATTTTCGTTATCGTTAGCTCTTTCTAAGAACTGGCCAAAAATGAGGTGTCTACGGCCACTAGGGGCGTGGCAATCGGCATTTGTATTATCAAATTGCGACATTTATATGCTTGAGCTACCTACATACATACATATGTATGTATTTATATGTATATACAAATAGGCTTAATAGGCATTGATAACACGGAAGGAAAGATTTTTATAAAATATAAAAATAAAATTTAAATATTTAAAAAATATAAAATAAGCTTAAATAACAAAATTTGCAATTTACAAAAAAGAGTTTTCCGCGGGATGTGAATGAGTATTCCGCAGTCGGTAGCGCCCGACTGCAACGTTCTTACTTGTTTTTTCTTGAATATTGACTCCCCTCTGTATATGTATATATGGCAAAGTTGTTCTCCATTTATAAAATATGTTATGGGCATTGACTAAAATGGAATTACTTTTCGATTATAATCAAATGTTACCAAAGTCACAAGGGATCTATTTCTCTATATTTATATTATGGCTATATGATCCCTTTTATTGCCATCAAAGGTTACGCCGGTACAAAGAAGATTTTAAGCCCGCTTTAATTATATTGTCTGATGTATTATTGTTTGACAGAGCGCTTCCTGGTTGAATACTTAAAATGAGTTAGCAGTGCACTTGCCGCTGTCGACGTCCCCCCGCAGGAAGCAGCAGAGGAGAGCCGGCCAACGACTCAATAAGATGAAATATATGGACAGCAATAAAAATCGGTTATAATGCATTGGGAAAACTGATGTCAGCAGCATTCGCAGCGGCTACTGCGACAACTTTCAAGTGGGCTCCGCGGCTGCCGACAAAGGAGCAGCAAACGGGCGCCGAACCACGACCGGAGCGGGCCAAAATGGTGCACAGGTAACCCAAGCATCATTAAGAATGCCATTTGTACCAATAAATTCGAATGGGAACGCGTTGGAGCTGCTGACGCTGCTGCTGCTGCTGTGGAGACTCTCACAGGCCAAAGGAGCAATCGATACGGCTATTAAATTTAACAATTAGAATTTATCAATGGGAGCTGACGAAGGCCCGGAATGAGCACAAGTTTTAATTATGGCAATTGGCGAGCCAGCGGGAAGTCATAATTCCTGAGCAACTGGCTCCGAATGGGGGCCAGAGTTGAGACAAAGGAAAACTTTGTTGCCTGTTGCAGGCGGTGACAAATTAGGTGCATTGTAACAATAGCAACACCAACAGCAACAACAGCAACAACATGAGCATCAGCAACACTCAGGCAAAGCCTACAATATGCGCAACATTCCAGCTACGAGTGTGCAACATGGCAATTTCCCAAATTACATCGTGATCTGAAACTGCAAATTTCCAAAGTGCAGCAGAGTTCAGAGCAATTTTGTTGCTGCAACAGCAACAGCAACAACAAATCGACAACAAGCGCCCGCCAACAGCAACAACACATTCCTTGAAAGATCTCTGCGCCTGCGCTGCGAATTCAAATTGCTTCGTGTGCAAGAAAATTAGTCTTGCTCTCTGACTGCAGTCCCTTGCCAAGAGGCAGCAGCAGCACCAACAACAACAGCAACAGCAGCAACCAGAAGGCAGCCAATAAGGAACAACTTTTATATAATAATAAGAGCATCTTGGCGGTATCCTCGCAGCGCAGCGAAAACTAATCAAGGGCTAAACTAAATCCAATCCGATTGCGACAGAGAAACAGAATGCGCAAAACGAGAAGAACAACAAAAGCAAAAGCCTGTATACAACCTGGGCTTAGGCTTTGGCTCTGGCTCTGGCTCTGGCTGAGTCTAAAGATCCGAGGCTCAGTCGCAGCAGTGCCTGCGGTGCCAGCAGATAAGCGAGCTGCAGCAACAGCAACAACAATTGCAGCAGCAGCGGCAACAGCAGCAGCAGCAGCCATGACTGTCTGAGTCTAAGGCCGAGTCCGAGTCCGAGTCTGAGGCCAGCCCGCAGCCATGGGTATCAATGAGTTAGCCAGCCCAAAATACTGCGCCATGTTGGTCAGCTGGAGCTTACGTTCGACTCGGACCCTCAACGGCTTGCAATTCGCGGTGTCTGGTCCCGGCAACTGTTGATGTTTTTAGGCGGTCGCACGTCGTCAGCGACAGCAGCAGCAGCAGCAACGGCCACAGCAACAGCAACAGCAACAGCAACGGCAACGGCAGCAGGAGCAGCGCTCACTACTTGCGATTCGTGAAGTAATTACTATAATTACCTTCAAGGTAGATTTTCCAAAATGATGCGAGTGCGAGTGGCGGCCAGTTGTTGTTCTTGCTGTTGATGTTGTTGCTGTTGTTGGTGGCTCAGGCAGCCCAGTTCTGTCCCGGCACGGAGCCAGTTTGCCTGCCTTGCCTTTTGTAATAATTTTGTTTTGCTCCGTTCTTGTTGCTTTTGTGTTTGTTGTTATTATTATATGATACACCATTGCAATGGCCGTTGTCCGTCTGTCCGTCTGTCTGTCTCTCTACCCGTCTGAGCGTCTGTCCGTCCAGTTGCATTTGGCTTGTTTGCTGCCAATTTCTTATGTTGTTACAGTTTGTTCTGTTCTTTTTCTCTCATTTTTTCCAGCCTTTGTTGTTGTTTTTGTTGTGTTTAAGTTGTTGTGGTTGTTGTTGTTGTTGTAGCCCCCACTTAGCTTTTTCTTCAGTTTAATCGGAAATTAAAGCTAAAGGGGCTGCCAGCCACGACTTTAATTTTCGTTGCAGTTGAGCTCTGCTCTGGGCCCCTCAGCTGGCCCCTCCCCCTCCCCCGCACAGCACCGTCTAATGGCTGCAACATCTTTGCGGTCTCGGCGTAATTGTTTCGCTCATAAATCATAAATTTTCGCTCGGGTTCCATCTTTTCTCTTACGTTTTGACTGCAATTTTACTTGTCCAAATTTGAAAACTCAAAAGAAGGGAATACCATTTTCACAAACTTCCCAAGGCAAGGCAGCGCCAAGGCGCAAGTGTGAGACTCATACTATTCGACTATTCCCGGCTATTAGCCTCTAGAGTGGTGGCTCAACTCATTATCAGTCTATTGCCCATACCCAAACCCCAAGAAAATAAAAGAAATATCAGAGAATAAATAGAAAGAGTAATAATACTTAAAATATATATGTATCATATAAAATATATTATATGAGCTAATGAAAATTAAATAAAAATAAAAATAATATTGTAGTATGTGATAATATGTGAAAAGTGAATTTTAATTTGGAATAAAATCAATCTTAAACCAACTGAAAGCATTATATCAGAGATAAGCATATTCTCTATTATACATATAATGTATTTATTTGTATATTCCATAATGAAATATTTCATGAACGTTTATCTTTAAAATAGTTATAAATTACTTGTAATTATTAATATAAAATATTCCAAAATTCTACTATATTTTACGATACTCATGACTCTATGTATACGACGAATAATTAATTAATATATATATGAAATTTATGAGCATTATTTTCCAAATATATTTTCAAAAAGACTAAAACAAGCTAGCTTAAGAAATAGGGGGTTGACGGATATAACATGATCTAAGTGGTAAAGATTTCGATTCGATTCGATTTTACATAATATAACTGAAAAAATCTAGTTGGATTGACTTCAAACAATATTATTGCCACAAATAATGCATCTAAAACTCATTTAAATCCTCCTACATTTTACTTAAATTACAGACTTGCTTTATAGATCAGTATTCAGCCACAAGATGACATTTCATATATTGAGCATCTTTGATAGCTGCTCTTGTCTCTTGACCCCGTCATTAGTGTATCAATACAATTGCCTCCGTGGGGGGAGTTATTCCAACTGAGATGCATCCACCAAACTTTGGACATCTCTCTGGACAGTGTTTCCTCCTGATGATATCGTAACTTTTGCCAAAGCAACACAGTGGAAGCGCCACAAAAACTTCGACGTCATGGGGAATCGAGAAAGTTTGAACACTTTAAGATTTTGTCCGCTGGATTGCCGGCTGGATGCTTCGCCCCTTTTATGAAACTCGAACTCGAACTAACTACACTTTAATGTAATTCATACAATTTCCATTTGTCTAAGCGTCCATTAATCATTTGCACGCTGCTGCGCACGAGCAGCCGAGGGCTGCGCTCGGTTCGGGGTGGATTGACCAGCTTCCCAGCTTGCCAGCCTCGAGCCCCGCTGGCCGTCGAGCGGATCACCAAATTTGAGGCTTTGTTTACGTGTGACAATCAGGCGACAAGTTGGAAATCAAAAGCATCGACCCCGCCCCTACCCTCTCTCTCTCACTCTCTCTCTCCCACAGCCATGGGAGCAATGCCAACTAAAATTTATTCATTTGGCCTGACAACTTTTGGAGGTGGCCAAAAAAAGAGAGAAGAGAAGAGGAGAGAAGTGAAATAAAAGAACTCAATGGTGGCCCTTTGTTGGCATTGCGGTTGGCGAACTTATTAGGCGCAGTGAAGCATGCGCTGCAAATTGGTACACCTTGACGCTTCAGTGGTTCGGGGAGAACGTGCGCCACTACGCACGGCCATGGCGAAGACAAAAGGCGGCCAAAAGGGCATCAATCCAAACGGGGCTCACACACACACACACACAGACTGGGACACACTGGGATACAGAAAGTTTCTTGGCTATCTGGCAGATACTTAGCGGCGATAAAGACAACGCGCTTGATTATGAAACGATTCATGGCTTTGGAATTTATTTGTTTGGTAAATTTATTTATGAGCTTGTTCGACTGCACAGAAACAAAGAAAGACAACCCACAGGCCCAACAAAATCACTCAAGTGCAAACGGAAACGGGCATCCAGAACTTGGTCCTGCTGCTGCTGCTTCTCATGCGGCTGCGGCTGCCGCTTCTGTTTCTGTTTCTGTTTCTGCTTCTGTGAATGGCCAACGTCTGTCTGGGCCGGGTCCGGCAGGAAATCAGCGATTAAACAAGCAACTAACCAGCAGGCACTTCAAATCTTCGCCTGCGGCTCGCGTCCATCTCCAGCTGGAAGTGTGTAATTTTTGGTATTAATTGCTCCGACAAGCAAAACTTTGCAGCTTCCAGCTTTCGTTTATGGCCAGCCCGGCCGCTGCTTAGAAATAATTGTAGTATCGTCTTGTAATTGCTTGCAGCGACAGCGACAGCTACAGTGAGAGCCACGTGCCACGCCCACTGGCCACAGCCCGAGCCAATTGACAGTCGGCTGTTTCAATAACTCTGCTTCTGGTTGCACCGCGAGTCTTGAATGCGTCAGCTGGAACTGCACGAGTTGGGCACGTTTATTGGCACTGCAGTCGATAGAGGCAGAGCGGGGCAGGGCGGGCCGGGGCTGAGCTTCTGGGCTGGGCACATATTGCTCGTGACCTTTTTGCGACGGCGATGACGACGCCCAGAAATTTATGCTCATATGGCGCCTCGGATAAGATCTTCGGTTGCCTCGTGCCGCGGGCCGAGAGTAAATTTGCCTCTGCTCTTGTGCGTAGACGTGCTGAAAGTCCTGGCGCAAATAACACCAACAACAGCACCAGTAACAACAACAAGGACATGTTTTGTATGTCGCTGAAAGCATTATCAAATATTATGCATATTTTGTGAGCTCTAATATACATTTTTTCCCTCATGGAAATTGTTGTCGCTGCTCCGCCTTTGAGTGTCTACAAAGTTTGTTTTATCTCATGCATAAATCAGTCGGCGTAATATAAAAAAACTCTATGCGAATATGCGAAAGTGTGGGGCCCTGGATTTCATACACACAAAATGCTGGCACGGGCTTCAGCCGGCTCGATGGCCTGTCTGATAGAGAAATTGAAATTTGAAATTCGAAATTCGCTAGAGCCAACGCACGCTGGCAGATTTAGGGTATTACACACTCGCATGGGATTATAAATTCAGAAAGATAATCAAATTGTTGTTTACAGCCCAACCTGTTAAATATCAAATGTGGAGCTAAATATTCAAAGGCATTGGATGATGTACGAAAAGGAAGCTCCACGAAAGAAGTCAAACGAATGCCTTGGGAAGTGCAATCGGAGTGCGCCTGCCTGAGAGAAAATAATAAATAAATACAGTAGAGTCAGGCTCAAGGAACTGTCGTTATAACCGGAAGACGCTACAATCATGTAGGGAGTTCGGTGGTCTGCGTTTTCTTATTGTATCAATAATTGAATAATTCATCTCTTGAGTAATAACAATAAAAATACAATTTGAGGATAAGATATGGCAGTCATTCGAAATTACAATTTCGGAAATTTATTTTATCGTATTACTAACAAGATATCGATAAATTTGATAACTGGGATAATTGTTGAATTGCTCTCAAATGCAAATGCAAATGCAGAAATAGTATATAAGTCTAAAACGCTTTAGCTCATCTCTTCTATGAATTCTCTATGCGTAGTTCATGTATATCGCACATTGAGTGTTATATGCGTCAGGGTTTGGGCACATCTTTCATGATTGCTGATTGTTCAGATGTGTACTCCCTGTCTCTCTCTCTTTCTCTCTCTCTGTCTCTCTCTCACTCTCCATCTTTCATTCTGCCTGCTATTTTTAGCAATGCTTTTGATTACAAAGCACTCGTCTGCCGCCTCTAATGACGCCTCCCACACAAATTAAGCTAATGCGACTGTGCCCGGCCAGCTGTGAGCAGAGCTGAGCGGAGTCTAGGCCGGCCTAGCCAAAGGCTGCACTTGTGCCTATGTCAGCCAAATGCAAATGCTAGAGCCTATGAGAAACGAGCCGACGCCAAAAACCAACAATCAAAGGGGCTGAAAGCCATGGACTGGGACTGCAGCTGCAGCTGGAGCTGGGGCTGGGGCACAAACAAACCAGCGACAGTTGACCAAACCAAAAGAGGCTCTATACCCGTGCTGTAATTCTCTGTTCTCTGGTGGCATTCGCTTCGTTTCATTCTTGTCGTTGTCGTTCCCGTTGTCGTTCTCGTTGTCGTTGTCGTAGTCGTTTGTCCCTTCATTTTGACACGATAACGCGCACGGCCGCCACTGCTGCCGCTGCCGTCACTGCCGCCACTGCCGCTGCTGCTGCTGTTGGCGTTGGCCAAAACAGAGCCAACCATCTTTGGCAATGCGCTGGCGCTCGACATCTCATAAAGTACATGACAGGACATTAGAAAACAGCAGAGCCACCAGCACTACTGCAACGGCAAAGTGAAGCCAGCAACGCCTCCACATGCGCACATGCAGCACAACGAGGCGATTGCGGCCAAGTGCGGGTGGCAGAGCTCTCGCTATGGCCAGACCCAAACCCAGAGCCATAGCTAGAGCCTGAGTCGAGTTCAGCTGGCGCGTGGTAGAGGGGGGGCTGGGGTGGTGCGGCAAATGCAAATGCTGCCATGCACTGTTGCCATTGCCATCGCCCCAGCGTTTGTCGTAAACATGAAATGGGTTTATATCGTTTCTAAAATTATTTGACATTTCTTGGACTTTGCGCATTTTTACGAGCAGCAGCGCGCGTCGCGCACATTTGAATGTTGACTTGGACTGGAGGAGCACCCACTCCTCTTCAGCTCCACGTCCTTGCCAGCTCTTTGCTGCTCACACAAGCCATATGATTATTAGATCCAGTTAGTATTATATGGGCTGAATAGACATGTCTTAAACCAACGAAATTCCCATCAAATTTCATAAAAAGAATTAATATATAAACATATGCATGTGAAATTTATAGATTTAGTTTAGCATTATTTTCATATATTTTATATGGATCTAATACTAATAATTTTATTATTAACATTCTCATCATTATTATTAATATTAAGGCATATAATATACGTATTTTAGAGTAATGTTAGCAATATTAATTATTTTCACATAAATTTCTGTCAATTATTATTTATTAATTTAAAGGCAAGCGAAACGTATAATAGTCATACTATATCAACATGGTCCAATAATCATATCAAAATAGAACAAAGACATACACTGTGATGGGGTAAGACACTGTCGAAAAGAAAAGAGAATAATAAATACAGATTTTAAAAAATTGTCTAATGCCTGCTCGCTGTATGAGCTGCTCTTTCGCTCTGTTTCATATGATTATTATTATATATAGTTAGTATATAATAAATCGTATCCCATTTCCCAAAATATAATTAAGGAAACACAATTTCATTAAATTATTGAAATCGATTTTTAAATATATTATTTCAGTAAGAGATATATTTTGTATTACTTCTGTGTTTTATATAAATAAAAATGTGATCTTCTCTATCAATGTAATGCATATTATAGAAAGGTTTGGACTCAGTTCGCTTTACGTTTAGTTGAATACACAAAGGTATTACATTTGTAATATTCATGTGAGTCTAAGAAACTTATTGAGCATTACCTATAGATAACGATACACAAATTTTCCTTGCCTAGTATATTACCTATTCGGTGTGCGAAATGTGAAGTGCTCTGTGCTCGACGCTCTGTTTTCATGTTTGTTTGTTCATTTGAGTTATTGTTTGTGCGCTTTGTTGTTAGCTGTGTCGTCGACGCCGGCGTCAGCGTGGACATGAGGCGAGGACTTCGTGGGCGTGACGTGCTCCGGGTAGCTGCTGTGGCAGACGTTGACAAGAAAACGCCATTTTGTGATTGAATGTCACAGAAAAGGCAACAACAAACAGGAATCGCATTCCCATTCGCATTGCCATTCGCTTTCCCATTCGCATTCGCATACGGAATGCATGGAGTGTTGGCCATGTTGTCGTCTTTGCCAGCGGCCGTTTGCCCTTTGGGAAAACTTTGCATGCATTTGGCTTATCAGCTGGCACAGGAAAATGGCTAAAAGGGCAGCTCAAGCAGCCAATCGCAGCGGGCAGCTGCTCAGTTGCTCAGCAGCTCCGCAGCTCAGCTGCAAGAGGGCAAATGGCCAACAACACAGCAACGCGCCAACTTGGACATGCGCGTGCCCAATCTGGCATGCAAATGCGTCGCTTGCACTCGCCTGCGACCCACTCTCGCTCCCTCACTCTCTTTCTCTCTCGCTCTCGCCTGGAGATGGCGCAAAATGTTTGCTTGGCACGCAACATGCAAACATTTTTGAGTTAAGTTCGCCATGGAACGAGCGCTGCTAAGTGCATATGGCACACACTACGCACTTTTGACTTCTGATAGTGTTAAATGCCACACACATACACACGCACACATAGACGCACTCATACAGCAACAACACCGACATGTCAGGCGACAGTCACTAGGCAAAGGCAACCGCAATTTCTTTTTAGGCACGTCGCGGCCTCAATGTCGCCACATGCAGATATGACTGCAGAATTATTACGGCCACAGCAGTTGCAAGACTCTATCCAGCTCACTCCATTTTGCATGCATGTCTGCATGTGTGTGTGTGCGTGTGTGTGTGAGGTTGGGGCGCATGTTTTGAGCTGACGATGTTAAATGGCGCCACAATTGGAGTGGGCGGCTAAACACTGCACTGGAGCGGCAACAAAAGTGCAAAGCCCATAGTACGAAGTCGCCAAAGTGCATATTGCATTTCACTGCGCCGAGCAAAGCAATGAACTCTGCCAGACCCGAAGTTGTTTATGCTGAATGGCTGGCAATTCGGGCAGGTTGACTTGTCGACCCTTGCTTAGTAAGCGATAGAGCTCATATAGCATAAAGCTAAATTGTAACCGAATTAAATGTGTTTAAAAAAAAAAAAAAATTGCAAATGAGTAAATTTATTAATAGCTTTATAATGAATATTCTTGGGGAGAAAACTATAAAGTTACGATTTATGATATATACAAATGTATTCATTGAAAGCAAATGAGTTTCCTTTTTCTTTTCAACATTTACTTATAGCGTCCGTACGGTTATTGCGACGAACATTCTAGTCTACATTCTGGATATATTGTCGCGCCGGTCACTTGAGCGGATTCTACTGAATTTATTAGTGGGTTCATTAATACATATTGTAAGAGAGGTCAATACAATTTTCTGGCAGTGCGTTTTGTGAGGATTACAAATGCTTACTCATTCGTGATCGAATGGGGTACAATACCCAACCATGTATAACTAGGATCCTTATCATTATGATGTTTACTTAATATACACAAAAATGGGAGTACAGACATGCTAAGTGTACTAATACGTAATTGCCTTAACAATGAATAAGACAGAGACAGATTATGTTTGAGATGAGACACCTTTAGATTCACTCATTTGAATTAGATACAACACTCTAAGCTTAACTCAGACTTATTATGCACCTACATACATAACTGAAGTCTTTTCTTCATATTTATAGTAATGGGATATGTTAAGAGCTTCATTGCCGAACTGATAAATGCTCTGCAGAGCAAAGTCTTTTATTTAGAATTAAATAAATAATTAATCAAATGGATACAAGTGTATTACTTACGTTTGGTCTAGAAAATGTCCGTAGATTTCAAAAAATATTATGTGACACATAATATACAATATTTAAAATTTGAAATTAATGATTGCGAAATGAAAAAAAATGTATTACTCAACCAACATTGTGGACCCCATTAAAAAAAAAGTAAATGTACTATATATGGTCATATTACCATATGTATTGCATATTGTATCAATAATTCATTTGTGCAAATAATAAATATTTTTAGGATCGGTTCTATGCATATTAAGTCAAGCTTAAATCAATTTACCTACAATCTATCGTATTAGTTACAAGTCTCTTGTGTTAAGTTTTATAGTAAATTCTGCACGTTTATTTCTTATTTTGTAATGGAAAGGGGAATCCGTGAAAAGTGTATTTAATTGCCAGTTGCTTGCCTCAAAGTTGTTTCGCACACAGTTTGTCAGTTTAAGTGTAACGAATTGCCGTTAAATCAAGTTATTTGTGCGTGTGCGGATGTCTTTTTAATTCGCTGAAAAATGCCTACAGAAATAATTAAAAATTTAACAATTGTCGCATGTTGCACAAAATAATTGACAAATTTTCATATTTAATTGAAGAGTGCACAGCTGTGGCAATGGCTGCTGTCACAAGGGGCTGCCATGGCTGAAATTCATAAACAATGCAGTGAGTGTGTGAGTGCGAGAGTGTGTGTGTGTGTGTGTGTGTGTGTGCATTCATATGAAAGCCATATATTCACGCACACAGCTGCAGTTGAAATGACAGGCGAGCAGACGAGCAGACGTGCAGATAGACGGACGCGCCGACAGACAGAGACAGAGCTAAAGACTATTGGACAGAGAAACGGAATGACCAAGGCTGAGAGGCAGATTCGAATGGCGGCGAATGGGGAATGTGGAGCTGGATGTGGATGTGGATGTGGATGTGCGCTTTGTGGCAAATATTGCAAAATTAAGCAGAAAAAGGCGAATCGGGAAATGTGAATTGTGAAAAATGCTGACGTCTGATTTGTGTCGACATCGAGCTTCAGTTGCGGTTCAGTTTCCAGAAAAAGCGCTTTTATTATGCATTATTATTATTATTATTTGGCGAGTGGGCGTGGGCGGGGGAGGGGCAGCAAGCGCAGCTGCCACTGCAAATGAAATGCATGCACACAAATGCATATGCATATGCATAAATAAAAATTGAAAAATTATGTGCATTATATTAAAAAGGCAAATAAACGACAAGCGGAAACGAAGCCATTTAAGTGGAAGTTAACATCCGTCCGACAATGGCCGCCGGTCAGCAAAATGAATAGCAAACACGCCCCCACCCCTGCCCACAGGCCAGCCAGACCTTTGGAATAAAATAATATTGCATTATTATTTGTGTATTGTCTCTCTTAGTGTGTGTGTGTGTGTGTGTGAGGGGATGTGTGGAATATAATCGGACATTTCAGTTGTCATTTCATTGTCGTGTTTGTTGCTGTTAATGCAAAAATAAAAAGCCACCACAAGCCCCAACCACAAGCGGCCCCATGCCGACCGGCCAACCACATGCGAATACCGCGAGCGAGCTGCGGGAGCCCTGCTGCAATTTGCCCAACAACTGGCCACAGTCCGCAGTCCGCAGTCCGCAGTCCGCATCAGCGTTGTCCTGCGCGAATTTCATGCCACATTTACTGCCGCCTGATTATAGCGGAGCAGAGTCCGTTAGCCCGGCCAGAGTCCGTTAGACATGCGACATGCAACTAAATTTTAATAGCGCTCATGATTTCCGAAAATTGAAAATAAATTAGTTGTATATCATTTTTCGTTGGTCCAGCCTATTCTGTCTATTTTCCATTTTTTCCTTCGACTGTTTGCTGTTTGCATAATTAAACTCTGGCGCATATCCTGCAATCAAATGAACATTTCTAGCCCGCCAATTGCCACGACCCGCCAGAGGGCCAACGTGGTTCGAGCGGGTCATGGCAATGCAATGCAATGCATACCCTATAAATTTGATGTAAGCGGGAAGTTTGAGTAAAGCATGCGCTATATATAACTACGTAGAAATGCCTATAATCTGTAGCTATTTAAAATTACTTATTAAATTAGAAGAATAATTATCTATATTCAATATCGATATTATTTTCAGTTACACATAAATCATTAAATTAACGTGAATCCTGATTTCAATTATACGTTCAACTGTGTTATTTATTGTAACTTCTCTCGACGTCTTCTTTCGACGTCTTCTCTTCATTATTATCTCTACTTTTCATCACTCGGGTTTCTTCGTATTTCCCTTCTGCCCAGTGTGAAGGGTACTGCACTCCTCTCTCCCTATGTACTTTTCTACCATAATAATAAACTAGCTCAAAGGTTGTGCTCACTCGCTAGTTCATTTGCCAGGGATGCCATATAGTTTATTCATAAAATACCTAAAAAAATCCTAAGACCGCACCATTCTCTCAGTTCAGTTCTCTACAGAGTCCCCGACAGTTCAACTCCATCTTTCAGTCGTACATTCCCTGTTGGATGAGTGTATTACTTATTTTTTTGGCTACAATGGCAATATCTTGCCTGAAATAGGCAACGTCTATCTGTGAA
Organism: Drosophila navojoa; assembly: GCF_054131105.1. Taxonomy (NCBI): domain Eukaryota; kingdom Metazoa; phylum Arthropoda; class Insecta; order Diptera; family Drosophilidae; genus Drosophila; species Drosophila navojoa. The sequence continues at coordinate 28,375,197 of NC_142890.1, read as the reverse complement.
ATTGTCCACATTTCGTTCATTAAACGAATTTGTTTGCTGCCTAATTAGCAACGCATATTTAAATAATTCCCCATTTGATAAGCAGACATTTTAAACTTGAGCTGTCAGTTAGCGTTAAAGCGTCATTTTGTTTGCATGCCAATTGTCCCGGCTCCTGCTACTCCTTCCCCACCACCTCCTTCTCTTGAAGCGAATGCAGTCCGCAGTGAAACCCAATATATACATGTGTATGTATGTATATGTACGATAAATGCCGAGAAGTGCTAAATTATTGCCGATTCAGTTTTTAATTTGTGCAGTTTTGTTGGCATTTTCACAAATAAATGCAAAAGTCAGAGGCTGCCATTGTTTTTGTTGTTGTTGTTGTTGTTGTTGCAATTGTTGTGTATTCTTTATTTGTCGTTTGTTACGGACAAACTTAATTGACTGTTTCAGCTTCTCCACACTCTCTAGCTTCGATCTCTCTCTCCTTCTCTCTCTCTCTTTCTCTCTGTCTCTCCATTCGTTGTGGGCTTTTCAAATTGTCAATTAAGTTTTATTTAATGACATTTGCCAGCGCCACTTTTGAGGTTATGTACGCAGCGCAAAAGTATGCAACGGTAATTGTAATTGCGCTTGTCGGCCGCCATTTTGAATTGTATTTTTAGTTGGAACCTACCCCCCTAACGCCCACAACCCCCGCACAGCTCACAACAATGGCGGCTGGCAGCCAAAAGGTTTGCCAGAGCGCACTGACAGCAATTTATGCAATTTCAGCTAATTAAAAATTAGCGTAGCGGCTCCGAAATTGCGTAAGAAATATGCCGCCACCTGGCGGGCAACGGCGGCAACTGTTGCGACTTGGGCTTCAGCTTCTACTGCGGCTGCGACTTCAGTTTCTGTTAAATTTTAATTAAACTTGCAGCTCTGGTAATTAAAATTTGCTCGCTAGGGCTAAGAGCCTTCTGCTTCTTGCCAAACAGATGCCCCTGACCATGCCCCTACCCGTCTATACTCAGACAGAGATACTGAGTGGCCCAGTAAAGCCCAATAAACAAATTCCCTGACATGTTTAACACTTTCCGCTGGCAAAGCACCACAAAAACCGAGCAAAGCCATTCGAGCTATCTGGCCTATGTCAGCGGGCATCTCGGAGACAAAAGGGGCAAACTTTGTGTAAATTTCATTTTGTTTGGCGATTAGTGTCGCTCCTTGGGGCGGGCTCCATTGTTGAAATTGTTATGCGACCATTAAGACATTTTATAATTCTTTACGAGGCACTGGCCAAGTGAAATTTAACTAATGGAAATGGTGCTAGACCCAGTGGCTCAGTGGTTCAGTGGCTCAGCGACTCAGCGGGTGGCCTGAAATATATAGGCGGCGTGTCTATTCGAAATTAGCAAATATTCTGCCTTTATCCGCCTCCTGCACTTGCCCATTATTTTCTTTATCACAAATGCATAATGCGATAATTCGCAACATCCTAAGCGGCATATCAATTTCTTGGCGGAAACGCGCCGAAAAATAAACGAGTATTGTGAGGCACATTCACAACTCAATTATCGCACACACTCACACTGACTCACACGCACACACACCGATGTAGAGTGCGACAGCAGCAACCCCTTCCCGATAAGGTCGCGTCGTGGCTGCAGCCTGCAGGGGGAGAGGGTAGGGCGGGTAAGGGTGGCGTGATTTACGACACCCAGGCGGCGTCACCTGAGATTAAAAAAGTAAAAAGCTTGTCGAAAGTAAAAAATAAAAGGAAACCCAAAGTAACTTGTGTTCGAGAAATATAAAGGCATTAAAATCACTGACAGGCAAAAGGATTGTGCCACACTCGCAAACACAACCCCACACACACACACGCACACACACACACTTACGGCTTATACAAGTGCTTCAGCTTCAGCTTCAGCTTCGGCTGCGACTTGGGCTTGGGCTTGGCTTTTGTTGTTGCCACCAAAAAGGGCAACGTCGACATCATTGGCACCATATGTTGTGTAATTTGTGTTATTGCCATATGAAGTCACACTCACACACACACACATGCACACATCTACCTTGACTGTATGTGTGAATGATGTGTGCTTCTGTATATTGTGCTCGTGCTTTGTAGACCCCGCCCGCAGCGCGCTCTCTTTTGCAATCGATATATACTTAGTTTTGAATTTTAATTCCAATTACTGCATAAAATATTGCATTGCACTTCATTTTAATTGAATTTACCCACACACACACACTCACACACACACACGCAATTGCTGTGTTTGCGCATCGTCACTTGTGCGACACGCCCATTTTAGTATTCATATAAATTACTCAACTGGCGATAATTGCGGCCCATCAATCTTGAGCCCATCACACAGGAAAATTGTCAACGCAAAAAGCCTTCTGACATGAGCTGCAAGCCAGCTTCAAGGCCGCCGAAGGGGGTGCGGGGGCGCAGGGGTGCACTCTGATGCGTTCCACGCGAATAGGCTTCATTAAGGCCCGTGTTTATGGGTGGCGCAAACATATAAACATATATGAATGTATATGTATGTGATATGTAGTTATTCTCTAGTGTTATGCGTGGCCCCATTTGCCATGAACTTCATTATTCTGCCCAGAGACGAGTATTTCTCAGTTTGTGGCTTATAATCTATTTGCCGAGATGAATTACGGTAAGAAAGGAGAAAGTCTTAGGATATCAGAAAAACAATTTTTGATATATTTACAATGTTTTGATTTTTTATATATTCCAAGCTATAAGATGTATATGCAAGATACAGATAGAACGCTCAAGCGACCCACTCTTCTACGTACTGAGGCCCTTTCATAAAAGTTTTCATGTACATATTTTCTTTGCAGTAACAAATATTATGAGCGGACTTGTTTTTCATGTCTAGTTCTAGTTTCTCATACTCCTTAGTTTGTATCGAAATAATAGCATTTAACTTACAATTTACTTAGAGTCCTAAATATATTTTGTATCACTAGGCTATCAACGCTACTTTAGAAAACTAAAATTAGTATTTTATATAATATCGATTCTTACATACATTCCAGTATTTCTAGATTTCTAGATTTCATGCCCCTTTAGTCGATAAATTCAATGGCCAACTGACTTACATTTATATGGACAGATGAAGCGATGAATGGATATGTTGATAGAAAGAGGGGCCCCTCACAAAAACCCCGATACACTCTTTCACTTTGTTTGAGTTAGAGGATGAATACCTGTGCGTGTTTCCAATTCGCCTACAAGCCAATAGGAATAATCAATCTATTCTAATAGCGTTGCAGACGGCGTTTATATTTATTCGAGCTCAAGAAAATATGTATAAAATAATTCTAATCAATAATCGAATTCAATACTCAAGCCTCATAGTTCTAATATCCTGATAGAATCGTAACTCTTGAAGCTTACGTATAATTATTATATACACCATATATAAATATTTCAATTTTAAATTTAAATAATGTAGAAAATCATATACAGAAATATTGCAAATGTCAGTCAACAGCAGTCATATAAAACCAATTGAGCAGTTGAGCTCTTAAGATTCCACAACTATTCCGAGTGAGCCTCTGCGTGTTTCGTCGAGCTCCGTCCGGTCTTTAATCGAAAGCCTCATCATTAGATGCTCGTTGCTCTCCGACAGCTGCTCAGGCTTATATAGCTCGCAACTGTCTTGCAATAAGCCATTACTCAATGCAGAAATCTTATCACGTATCCCAATGACGTTCGGCTTCAGCTCCGACTGCGGCGTCAACTCCGACTCTGACTCCGACTCCGACTGTGGGTCTGTGGTTTTTCCGCTAGCCCTCCCACCTTGCAGCACGCACATCATTAACAAGGCAGCTTCGTTTCACTGGCAAATTACTCATTAGAAAATTTGTGCGACTGGCAGCAACAGCAACAAGCAACATCGACAAGCAACGGCGACAGCAGCAACATCTAGAACAAGCAGCATCTGGTGGGTGGCAATGCCACTGAATGCCACCGAGCACGTCTAACAGTAAATACATGCGATACATGAGCACTGTGCGAAAACTACTCAGACTGGTGGGCTAGCCAATCCCAATCGCAGACCCAATATAAATCCGAAAAGCAGCAGCAACCGCAGCAGCAACAGCAGCAGCAGCGAGCAGCAGCAGCGACTGGGGACTTTGTCGGCGTCGCAGACTGCGCCGAAAGTCAAATTTTGTAGATTGTAATAAATCAAATAGCAATTACACGAAATTAGGCATGTTTTCTCAATTTTGCACACACACACACACATATATATATACAGTCGCATAGTCATATGTATGAGAGAGCTGGGCACATGGAGCACGGCTGTGGCATTAATTGCAGCAGCTGGGCAACGGGAAACTGTTTGGCGCGGTCCCCGTTTCAAATTGGTTGAAAGGGTTCAAAATGGCAACTTGAACTTGTCTGGCGGCTGCGGTGGTTGCAATGAAGTAACTGTTCCCAAAGCTGTTGCAGATGAGAAAGATGTTGTTGCCGTTGCCGATGTTGCTGTTGCTGTAGCTGTTGGTGTGGGCGGCAGCATATGTGCCAGCTTTCTAATTATGTAAATGCTGTTGTTGCTCTTGCTGTTGCTGTTGCTGTTGCTGTAGTGGTTGCTGCTATTGTTGCTAGCGATGGCAAGGCATTCAGCTGCAGCAGCAACAGCCAGCTGCCCCTCTGGCCATGGCCAAGACACCGACAACAGCGACAACAGCGACAACAGCGACAACAGCGACGACGGCGACGACAGGCGGCAGACAGAACATGCAGGAGACGGCGCTGCAGACCAGACCAGAGCCGATTCCTTGCGATGCAAAGTGCGTGCTTTGAGCATATTTATCTTATTGCTGCAGCGCTTTGGATTTTTATTACAAATCAATTGAAGCATCATTAGCATAATTTATACAAAGCGTTCGCTTAATGAACGATCGATCGCATGGCCAGGCCCGAGGGCAATCCGCTGCTCCCCGAATGCCATGTCAGCGCGGCTCTCTGAGCACGCTCACGAACCGAACAGACCCGACTTCAGCTATATCAACTCATTGTATTAGCTCTCTAATTGTCGAACTATATAACCTGAAGAGATATCACTTCAGTCTGCCATGGAAAGCCCTAAATGTGGAATTCGGAGCACAGTGCGCCAGGTCGTTCGTCTAACCCCCGTTGCAAAAGTCCAAACGAGCGCCTAATCACGATCATCAGTCAAATTGCAAATCCGCCGCTCGAACGGCGCCCTGACAATTGTAGTTGTCTTGTCTCGGGCCGTCTGGTGTCTTGGCCTGGGCTTGGGCTTGGGCTTGGGTTGGGACTGGAGACTTGAGTCTTGAGTCTTGAGACTTGGGCTGGCAGCTTGTCGCTTTCCTGCGCCCATATCTTGAATAGCGATCGGTCACGTAGCGCCCGCTGCATTTTGTGGCCAAATGTAGCGCCAATTGCTACGCATTTGCGAGCACCGAGGCGCCTATAACAAATGCCAATCGTGTCGTGGACGACGCCAGCGATATTTAATTGTTTCTGCGGCGGCAACTTATCGGGGAATTCCAATCGGAATTTGTAATTTCTGCAAGGCCTCTGCCAAACGCCAGTGGCTCCTTGTCTGATGAATGTCACTGCAGAATGCATAAAGACCGCAGCAGCAGCAGCTGCTGTTGCTGCTGCTTCTACTTCTCCTGATTCTCCTGCTGCGGCTGCTGCTACTGCTGCTGTATGCAAATATGAGAGACAAAGGCAGCATCAGCATCTGAAAAGCATATGAAAAGTTGGCCAACTGTAATTACCGGCCCCAGCCACAGTGACAACTTTTTCACACCTGTTAAAACAAGTTAATTAGCAGCTCGCAAAAATATATATATACATACATACATACGCGTATGTGTACATGTATAAGTGAATAGTAAAAACACAAAAAAAAAACAGAAAAAAAACTAAATAAATTGTTATTAATACAAAAAGTGAAACAGCCAACAGCCAGCACTGAGAGCTGGCTCGAGCCTATGGGAAAGTTTCTAATTAAATGATTGTCATCTGCTGTGCGCGCCTGGCCAGCGCTGACCACCACCGAGCAAGGCAGATGAGCGCCAGCAACAGCAACAGCAAACAGAAACAGAAACTTTTGTCATTATGCAGCGAGTGCTAAAAAAATAACAAACAACAACTGAAATTATTAGCCAAGATGGGGCTGATGCCGATGGAGGCGATGGAGGCGATGGAGGCGAGGCGAGTTGTTTGCCAGCGCGCCACATGTTGGTTTTTGCATGGACAACAACATAATCTCGTACAGAGGTTCAGCGTGTGTGTGTGTGTGTGTTTCACTGGCAATGAGGTCATCATCATTATCATCATCATCATTGCCATTATTATCTGCAATAGCAGCAGTAGCATACATCATCTGTAATAAAGTGCCAAAACAACAAAACGAAAAAAAATAAAAGAAACATTAAAAAATATCCAAATAAAACTAGCTTTGCCTCCAGTTGGGGCGCTACAAGGTGGCAAATTTAACAGCTACGCCATTTAATAAATAATAACTAATGGAAAATATGTGAGCTTTGGCAACCATGCCATCTTAATTAAGAGCCAGCGAAATCGCTGAGATCTGCGAGTAATTAAGCTTATCAGAGAATCCTCGCGAGGAGTCGTTGGAGCGGTTGCTAGATACATTAAACTCGGATCAGGTTGTTGATTAACGATTTTCTGATTGGAGTCTGCTGGTAAATTATTATACCTCCATTTGTATATCAATGCATTTGCATTGGAATTTGGTTGAGCTTTATGAGGCGGGACAAGCATTACTTGCTAGCTGATAAGAGACTGACATTTTGTTTAATTTTTAATATATAGTAAAAATATTTGTTAATTACTCGAATAAATTTAAAATATATTTTAAAATATTTCAGCTATGATAGCATCAACTCTAGAGACACAAAATTATAGGATTGCTCTAGGATTGATTATAGGATCTTCGTACATAAATGACAATAGAATCTGAAAGAGGCGTGAAGTAAAACTGTTAACGTTTTTCTTAATCTGTTCCTAGCCATAATTGAATGTTATTAATTGCTGATAAACCACTATAAGCCAGTTAGATCTCATGGCAGATGATACTTCTAAGTCAACTGAGCTATATTAGTGTACTGGAATATAATTTTACGATTTATATGAAATTTCCTGAATATTAATGAGATTGAATGCAGTTGTCTGGCTTAACTTGATTTATTTTGAAATATTTTGAATATATTTGGAGTCAACATTTATCAACTAATTCAGAAATTGATTTATTTTGTTTATAAAAAATATATTAACAAAATAATATACATATATTATTTATTTCTACTTTATCATTTTTGAAAAAACCTTAATGGTTATATAAACGGATCCACAATCAGTAGAAGTATTCAATCGATCGATGGATCCCTTGTTGAAGGAAAAAATCAAATGAGGTCACTATCGTATATATTATAGCTCTACCTGGAAAGTTTACCGTTTACTGGCAATGACATCAGCTTTAGTGTGTGGCTCATTGACTGAACTTCAGATGGCCTTTGGCACTTTGTGCACCTACTATACTTATACATGTATTAATATATGTATATCTCCCTATTCACGCTCCCACAACAAGTTTTGTATTCAATTAAAGTTCTGAAATTTGGTGCATTCTTGGATATGCAAGCTACCCTCAATCGTCATTCCGCTTGCATTTCATTAAGCTAAAAACAATTGTTGGCAAACAAAGAAGACGAAGAAGAAGGAGAAGGGAAGCGACAGCCTGAAGGTTGTGAAAAACTTCTGGGACAGCGGAAAATCGATGCATTTCGAATGGAGTTGAGTTCATTAAGCGGCCGTTGAATTGCAGCACGCAAAAGTGAAACTTGCCAATCGCCAATCGCTGCCATCTGTGGGCGATGGCGTTGGGCGTGGTGCTATCATTGCTGTTAGTTGACGTTGAGCGATAGCGGGAGCGGGAAAAGGGGAGCTGGGCAAAAGGAAACCCAGAAAACAAGCAGCTACAACGAAAGCAAATCAACCAAAAAAGGGTTAAAAAAGCAATAAATAAAACAAGCATCGACGGCGACAGCGAAGCTATTTGCTGGGACAGCCAGCATGAGGAGTGGCAGGAGCAGGAGCACGAACAGGAGCTGGGGCAGCGGCTGCTGCAACCCTGTAACAGGCAAATCGCCAAACGAATACCGTGGGGATGCTGCTCGGTTGTCTTCTCTGTGTGCTTTTTGTCATACGACCGGCCCATCTAAAAACCCCTCTCTAAGTGTATATGTGTGTGTGTGTGTGGCATTTTCATTTTGTAAATTTGTTGTTTGTTCCGTTTGGCTTCATTTCCGTTTCCTCACCCCCGCACCCGCTCTCACTCAGACACTTTTAATGGGAATGAGCAAAAAAAAAAAAAGAAAAACTGAAGAAGAAGAAGACAAAGTTACTCTGCCCAGCAGAGCTGCTGATGTCCTGCTCCTAATCATATGGTGTCGATAAGAAAGTGCGTGTGAAAAGGGTTTTTTGGCTGCATAAATTTGAATTATAATATTGCAATGCTCAGACGTAGCTGCAGACTTGACAGGCAACGGGGAAGGCGAGACAGCAGCTCCGTCTCCTGCTTCAGCTGCGTTGGACTGGACAGGGCGCTTGCTGCGTGCAATTTGTGTGCGGAATATGTTCCGGCATATATTATGGAGATTTTTCTTTCTTTCCGGCTGGAGCGCTGCCTGCCAATGCATGATATAGTAGCTCCGGCTCCACTCACACACACACATGCACAAGTATATTCGTGATACTTGGAAGTATCCGTGTTCTTATATCCTAGTGGGGATTTGCCTAAATCAAAAGTGCGTGCTTTTGAATTTATCAAGGTGCTGGCGCTGTCCGCCGTTGACTTGGCCCGCCCCGTGACTTGTTTGTTTGCCTAGCTGCGGTTGGAGGATTCCGGGCGGGTTTTTCGGTTTGTTTTGTTTGGCAAACGCCGTGATTTATGGCCTCGAAAGTTTTTGGCGTTTGTTATGGAACTCAGCGCGTGCCAAGACTTGGATTAGGGATCGTGCTGGGCCGCAGCACTCTGCCGGGGTGGCTGCTGGTCAATCCAACTCACATATAGTACTTATATTTGTATGTATGCATGTATGTTGATATGTACTTGGACAATTTGTAAGGGCTGTGGCCAGCTTAGCCCCGTCGAGCCATTTGCCGTTCGCCGTTTGCCATTTGGCGACCAAAAGTGCAGAACATGACATTTGGCGTTTATGTTAATCACCTGCGTGAAAGCCTGGGCAGCTGCAACTAGAAGGAGTCATCGCCTTAGCCATCGCCATGTTCTACACCAATGTTGACAATGACAAATACGCACACGAGCCCCAGCCGTAGTCGCAGCCAGCACGCAGCTAATATGTGTATGCAAAAGAAACCATGCGGAGGACTGAGAGAGATTTGCAGTTTTTGGCTAGCAGGAAAACGCAGCTAATGAGTTGAATTGAACATCGCTTGAGAACTCATTAAACGCACTCTGCAGCCGGCTAGCGGCCAGAGTCGCTGATAATGATGAATTTCCATAAGTCGCCAAGACGCGCCACAACCACATCCACAACAACAACAACAAGAGCAACAACAACAGCAACAGCAACAGCCACAGCCACAACAGAACGCGACTCGCACATTAATCTTCGCCAGACACGGAGCTCCGATGGCTATGGCGGTTGTCGGTCCTCGGTTTGGCGGTTGCTGGCGACTGCATCTCTGCCTTGTGGCCATTAGGTTGTTATTGTTGTTGTTGTGGCTGTTGCCCGCTGTTGTGTTGACATGCGTATGTGTTGTTAATTGCGAAAAAAGGATTACAGGCAGACGGTGCGACGACGCGTCGTTGCTTGCTCGTTGAAGATTACACGAGCAGCGTTTAGAAAGCTGAACTGCATAAATAGGTCTTGAGATTAGCATATGCATATTGGCCAGCCAGGCGAAATATCTAAAAGACATCGATATAAAGAGGCGTTCACAATTGCCAGACGTCAAGCAGTTGAAATGAAACATTTCAAATGGAGAATGGAATGTGAATAGATGAAGTTGCTTGGATTATTATTATATTAATTAGCTTTGATTTACTTATTATCCCCAGCAGCTGTTTGCTCTAATATATTAGATAATTATATTGCTTATAATATAAATTAGAATTATATAATAAATAATAATATATTATGCAGCTATGACTATTTGCCTGATTTGAATTTCTTTCAATTTATGAATCAAATGCTTACCTTATTTATATATAAAATATAATATAATAAATTTAAACACAAATTGTATGCTATAAATAGTTTGCAATGCATATTCTGATAATGATAATTAACATATAGATGTACAGATGTGTTTATCATTCTAAGTATATAATATATATATAAAATATCTCAGTAGAAAAGCATCGCTAACGTCTGTAAAATATAAATGTAGCATAAACTTTATATGATTTAAAAAAAAATATTAATGGGAATTAAAGCTTAAAAAAAATTAAAAAAAAAAAAATTAAACGTATATATAAAAATACAAAAAAATGTATTTTACTTATGAATACATTGTTAATATTCCTGCATTGTATTACACAATAAATATAATAAACATACAAAAATAAAGTAATAAAAATTCGTTTCTACAAGACAAAGTGTGAAATTTTTTTGCTCGTATAATATGTAATTTAGGCTGTTTAACTATGTTAGCATCCTTTCGAAGTCGATCATATGCTGTTGCATCATTGAATCCTGAAGCCCCTTTCATTGTGCCTTACTCTCACATAAACTTATTCGGCTCTTGACTGACTGATCAAACTACTCATCAGACACTTATTAAAACTGAAATCGAATAACCTTTAATATCTCGACGGACTAATGTAAATAATTTTCTGCCTATTGCTGTTGCCTATGTTTTGCCTGCAAACCAAAGCGTTTACAATTTACTGCACACTCTTTGTTTGGCTCGGGCGGAACACTCGTTCGGCACTCGAGACACACGCCCTCTGATAATTAGTAGACATGCCCATTTAGAGGCTGTCCACTCGCAGGCAGCCGGAAGGAGGCGAGAGTTTCGGGCACGACATAAATCGTGAGGTCGAGCGTCGTTTGCAATTAGCAGCGTGCTCCGATGTCGAACTCTTAATCAAAAGTATTGAGACCCAAAAACTGTGGTCCTTTTATGGGCCACACTCATGGCGACACACACCCGCACACACACACACACATATATACATACAATCAGATAGATATGTAGTGAGAACAATGCGAGAGCAACAACAAACAACAAACAGCAACTACAACAAACATGCGGATGTCCTCTGACACTTCCTGTTTTTCTTATTCACTGATTTTTATTCGCTGTTTGAGGATACGCAAATGACCCATTTGGGGGATGTTATTACTACTACAACAACGGGGCCAACCCGTCGACTTGTACACCCCAGGCCCATGCTACCTCGCTATCTCTCTGTCTCTCTCCCTCTCTCCCTCTCTCCATCTCGCTCTTACGAGTGATGCTTGGCTTTGGCATTACGGCACAAGCCAAATGGGCACATAAAAAGGATAAAGAAATTATTTTCACATTGAATACACGAGCTAGCTGCCCTGATAACAGATAGACAGAGAGAGACAGAGAGAGAGAGAGAGATGATGAGAGGAGGAGAGGGGAAGGTAGAGGAGCAGGACCAAATCCATTGATGTAATTTTTACAATGTTGCGTCTTGAGATTCTCTGGCGCCGTTTCAAGCTCTGCAATTTCATGGCCCCGAAACGAGCGCGCGGGGAGTTGTTTGCTGTTGTTGTTGTTTGTTATTGTTGTGTTGCTCCTCCTGCTGCTGGCGCTATTATGAAGGGAGCTTTTCTTATTATTTAATAGTTGCCATCCCGCCTGCTGCTGCTGTTATTATTGTTGTTATTGTGCCAGCGCTGCGGTCAAAGGTTGCGCATACGCCACGTGGCACGTCTCGAATTCGCCCAACAGAATGTATAGCAGGCGTATATTAAGAAACTTTGAGTGATGCAGCCCAATGCAACTGACTGTTTAATACTCTGCCTAAGCGCACACAGGAAAGCCTTTGATGCGGTTTGTCGGCAAATAGAAATTGTATCGAAAAGCAAATAAACTCTTTTGAATCTGTCAGCAGGGTATGGGCACAGGCATGCAAAGTCAATGAGAAAAATTGCAACGCGTGCCAATAATTAAGTTGCCCTAACGAACGCCTGTGCCAGCACGAGTGAGTGAGTGAGAGAGAGAGGGGGAATTAGAGAGAGTGAGAGTGAGTGAGCGCGATGGCTGCACAACCCTTTTAGGCAGGGGCATCAAATTGCAAGGCTGCCTGCAGTTGGTGCTCCTTTGTTAAGAGGCCAGGCACGGGTATGAGAATCGAGAGTCGAGAATGTGGATGAGCATGAGAATGAGAAGGAGTCGGAGCATGAGGACGACGTTGAGTAGAACGACGACAACCTTTCAGGTTTTTGTGTGCAGCGTGCACAGCTTTAGTGTCCTGCTGCCCATTGTGAGCAACCATTGTTGTGGGTGATGTTGTTGCTGTTGCTGTTGCTGTAGTTGTTGTTGCTGTTGTTGTTGGTGCTTGCGTTATATTTGCTACGCCCTTTGTTGTTGCCAGCGCTTTGTTTGCCATTCTAAAAATTAAATGCACAAAAGGCGGATTTTATTTCATCAACAAAACGGGAAGCAACAGCAGCAGCAGCAGCTTCTGTTGTTTGTTAAGCATCGCCCACGCAACAACAACAACAACAACCACAACAGAAGGAGACATTTTTTTGCGCTTGGCTTTTGTTGCAGTCGACGATGAGTCGTCCCCTCGCATCTACAACGACTGAAAACCACAATAAAAACAACAAACGCTCTAGAAACAGACGTTCCACTCAACGCAGCTGAGGTCTCTGCACCAGCTCCTGCTCCAGCTCCTGCTGCTGCTGCTGCCTCTACCTCTACCTTTGTGCGCTCTTCCTGCATTTCATTCATTTGAGCGAGTCCTGCACAAAGGTAGAGAAATGAAAACTGCTGCGCTCTGCATTGTTTTCATTTGTGGTTCAGCTCTTTGGCTGTGGTGCGGGTGTGGCTTCGGGTGGTTTTCCAGCTGACTTTCTGCATTTCTTTTTATTACCTCCTGTTCTCTGTGTGTGTGTTTTTTCTAGAATATGGTCAGAAATTGCGTAGCTTGTCCTTTTTTAGCTGAATTTGAATTTGTTTGCAAGCATACGCTAAATGTACTTGGCCTATGATAAATTGTGGCTCGTACTTGACATACATACGTTGTCGGAGCATATTTCTTGAATGGCAAACATTGCTCACACTGGAATGGTTGCCTTCCATATCTGAATCTGTAACTTCTGTATTGAATCTGATTAGCATATAGTTCTCGTTTCTATTATTTTAACCATTCTCTAATTAATCAAAATCCTTGAGTTTGCTATCATTTCGAGTCCTGCTCTTCAGCTCAGCTGAGTCCCCTTTAGGCTCGAGCATAACTGTTTTGGGGCTCTCTTTGCTCTCGAGTAGGCCTTGCTAGCAGGCACTTAAGTAATTGTAACTACTTGGCCTGACTGATATTGCCTATTTCACAAATTATTATGAGGCCCATTCTGTGCCCGCACTGTGCCGTTTCGCCATTCCCATTTCCGAGGGCATTGCTGTTTTTGCTATTGTTGTTGTTGTTGTTCTTTACGCCTGTTGTTTAACGGCTTGATAGGAAAAAACGACGCCAACGATGGCTATGAGCCTCATCGCATTCAATTATTTCGGCATTGTGTTCTCCTTCATGTATCTGTATTTCTCTGTGTCTGTCTCTCTGTCTGTCTGTAGGTCGCTCTACCCGAGGGCTAGGCGGGTGGGTTTGTTTTTTTTCGGCTTGGAGCACAGTTAGGTTGAATGGGTGTCGCAACTGGCGTGGTGCGTACGCCGGAGTTTAATCTTATCAGCCAGCTAAGATCGGCCGGGTCCAAAACTACTTCATTTGACTCGATGGGCGGCAGGGGACGGGCGGACGACGGCGACGAGGTGAGTGCGAAAGCGTATTGCATAATTTCACAATTTTCCATTTGATGCTCGTTTTGCGCTGCCGCCGTCGAGATGTTTGTCTAATCAACTGTCATTTGTTTGACGTTTCCCTGAGGGCAGGCAACGTCGCTGGCTCTGCCGCCGGGACGCGCCGGGACGCGCCAGGACGCGCCAGGACGCAGTGCGCATCGTGGCCATTGCCACTCTTGTTGATTACTGCGGGGTGTGCGTCGCTAGATGGCAACAAAAAAGTTAAAAGCCCAAGCGCGTCGCCCCGCCCTCACCCAGCCACTGTCACTGTGCCCCCGCCTCCGCCTCCGCCTCCGCCTCTTCCTGTTTCTGTTTCTGTCCCGGTGACAATGACAACAAAACGTAAACGTAAAGCCAAATGTTGTTTTCAGTGAATTTGATGACTTTTATGTGCGTTTAGACAAGAGATCAGGCGCTTAAGATGGCCATGGGGTTGCTCGTTGTCGCTTGTTTCGCCTGTTGTTTTGTTTGTTGTCTGTTCTCTGTTGCCTGTTCACTGTTCCCTGTTGCCTGTTGTTTGTTGTTGTTTGCATGCCCATTGTGTGGTGTCCATGTCAATTGGCTTAAGGCGCTTAAAATGATTTCTAATTGGGCAACCGAACCAGTCCTCAAAGAGCGCTCAGCGTCCGCATAACTTTACCTGCAATCGCCCATTTACGTCGTAAAATAAATTACTCGCAGTCTAATCAGCTCATTGCTTGGAAATCATTTTCATAATTTATAGAAATGAACACATTAAGTATAAATCGCCTAAGTGGGAACAATAAACGAATTAAGGAAGTAGAAGCTTTCAGGCTTATAGTATTTATTGGCAAATACTTAGCACATTGAAAACTTTCAATCTGCGTCATAGATAAGCTAGAAGTGCATTGAAATTGGGAATGCTTAGCTGAATGTTTTGGTTTAAATGTGTATAGATGCCATCAGGTATATGTATATGTTCTTGATCAGGTGCAACAGCCGAGAATATTTTGGTCTGTCTGGGAGTCTATCTCGAACAGTATTAAAATATATTTTGCTTGACCAAATTCCCATAAATTGTGTGATATAAAAACTTTGTTCATATTTATCTGTCTCATGATTTAATGACTTGCGAAATATGGCCCAATAGCCTTGAGTTTGATAATGTTTTTCTCAGCTAAAACATTATTAAACTTTCTTGAAGCTAGAGTCAGCAAATTGTGAGCTAAGTTACTTTTATGTTCATACAATTTTGGGCTATTTTGAATTTTAATATGTGCGAAATTGATCTTTAAATCTTAAATTGATTCCAATAGCAAAAATATTTGTTACCTTTTAGTTTTTTGAGGGCAAAATTATATAAAATTGGCTTTAACATTTGCATTCCATATACAACTCTTATTCAGGATATGTTAATATGATGATTTTCATTAATTCTGAACATTTTCTTTATCGTCCTATTATTTCATTTCTATTGAAACGTTGTTCCTTTCAAAAATAAAACTTTTTTGGCCTCTGTATCATTCAATATTAATATTGAAAATATTTAACTAAATGAAAATACAAAGGATATTAAAGTAAGCATTGAATATTTGATTACTAATTAGCATGTTCTAAGTACAAATTGGTTTAAATGACCTTATATAATGCTTAATTTATATTTATATTTCATTTTATTTATTTATATTTCATTTTATTTATCTTCTTACATTGTGAATTTTAATTTCATTCATACAACAGAAGGCTGCCATGTTTTAGAAGCAGCTATAATTTATTTATGTTTTTTAAATGGATAGCAGCTATAACAGGTAAACTGCTGAAATTTCATTTGATAATCTAATTTAATAATATTAGAAGTAGTAGTAGTAATGCGATCAGATCTACAATTACTATATTATTCATTATACAAGAATATCATGGTTATATTATATTTATATTCAAATAAATACAAATTTAACTTTTAAATCGAGCTCATTATTTACCATGTAATTTTCTCCGTTTCAACAAAATCATCTTAATATTTGCCGCTTTAGTTTGTATTTTCTTATATATTATTTTCTGCTTTAGCTGCTAATCGGGCCAATAATATTTGGTCTATTGTCTGTTTGGCTCACTTTGTGGCAGAATATATATTTCAGGCTGCCTTTTCTTTTTTTGCGGCGCAGTGTCACATAAATTCCAATTATGTCAAATGTAATATTTTAATAAACACTTTCGCAGAGACAGCGCTAAGAGTGCGAAAGACAATAAATCTCTTGGCTCCGTCTCTTGTTCTGCCTCGGCCACTGAGCTGCTTGGCCAGTTGGTTGGGCAGTGTCAAAACGCGCAAGCGGGCAATTAATTAACGCCTCATTAAAATGAAGCCGCTGTCGACTTGGATGGATGAAGACTTTTCTCGACAAATGTGAGAAAATGCGTGAGGCGAGTGAGCCAAATCGCTGGGACAGGTAGCAGGGGCTGGCAAAGGCATATGCAGATGCAGGAGGCGCTCGATGTAGGGCAAGGCATGAGACAGAGCTCGGTCACATAACGGTTCAGCGACTTATCGATGGCTTAATCAGCTCTGCTCTGCTTTGCCCAGACTGCGACTGCGACTGGGACTGGAGCTGGAACTGGCTCGCATAATGGCTTGATAAAGAGCTGGCAGCTGGATGGCAGCCCAACTAGCAGCCAAATCCCAGTTGGAACATTGAAAATCAGCTCAAATTGCCATTACGGTTTTCGGGCCAATGGCAAAGGTAGATAAGGCCAGTTGCACTGCGAGGATAATGCACAAGTTTCACCCAAAATGAGATTGTTTTCCTTGCCGCAATTGCTGTGTGTGCGTGTGTGTGTACTCTAACAATACATAGACACATGTCTGTTTATATGCCTATGCTCCGTGTGGCACTTTCAAAGGGTTGCGCTACCCACAACCCACGACTCGCCGCATTCCCTGGGGCAACATTTTGCGTTTTGGTTTATGCGTCAGACGCAAAGATGCCGCCGTCATTGTCTTGAGCTGCGTCTCTATCTCGCTCAGCCCTATCGGCCCAGTCGAGGTAGCGAAGCGTATAAAAAATCGCATTTTTAATTATCAGCTACGCGCCCGCAGGTTAGAAAACTAATTCCGAAGCAACCCCAAGTTGTCAGAGCTCTGCTGTCTTTCATTTGAAATTATGCGACCGGCCGCGGGAGCAGCGCCTCGTCGAGCAGCGCCTCGTCGCCTGGGCGGACTCACCTGACGCATTGATTTGACTTGTAGAACATCGCCAATTATCGAACTTTTACGGCGAAGGCATTTGCATAAAAAGGTGCTCTAATTGAATACGCCTCGTCTGCCCGGGCATGGGTTGTGCATGGGGCGTGCAGCGCTGAAAGGATTTGCCCCACAGGACATGCTGGGAAATTAAAAAAAGAAACAAGAAAATAAAAAATAAAGCGACAGCCGCCCTCGCAACAGCAGCCTCGACTATAATAAGAAATTCAAATAAACCGCGCGCTGTCATCTTAAGCTATGCCACGCCTTCTGCTAACGCACGCCCATGCCCATGCTCATGCCCACGCCCCCACCTTTAGGTTCAGCTGGCGTTGCTTTTCCCCATTGTGGGTTTTGCTAAACTTGAGCTTAGCAGCTTTGCCGTCGTCAGGACTCCGCCTGGCATGGCCCGCATTTGTCGCTCTCTTCTCATTCAGGTCCTTGCCATCGCTGCCGTCGCCCATGCTCAGGCCGTTCGCCTGCACGCCGCGTCCTTGCGCACTTTCCAGTCGACAGGATTTCTCAAAGATAAGGGAATTGCTCTGTCAAGTAAAGTGATATATGGTCCGAAAGGACTTCAATTTATACAATTTCTCTTATTTTTTCCGCTACTTTTTGCGTTTTTCTGTATGCTCTCCATGCTGTTTGTTGCTTTTTTCAGTGCCATTGCCCATTGCTGTTGTTGTTGTTGTTGGCTTCGGTGGTGTTGAAGCTGAGTTGGATTCGCCTGGGCTGGGCGGGGTTGGGTTTGGTTGGGTTTGCTGTCATGCCAACGCGTTAGGAGGAGTGGAGCATTTCGGGGCTGCTGCTGCTGCTGCTACGTTCCTCTCGACAAAAATGCGAATATGCGAGTTTAGTTTATTTTTGTGCTTTTAGACAATTTTCATTTATTTGCTGGAGTTGCCTTTCGTGCGGCTCGGAAAAGCAATACGTAAAATGAGAAAATAAGAAAATAAGAAT
This sequence comes from Drosophila navojoa, assembly GCF_054131105.1. Classification (NCBI taxonomy): domain Eukaryota; kingdom Metazoa; phylum Arthropoda; class Insecta; order Diptera; family Drosophilidae; genus Drosophila; species Drosophila navojoa. The sequence continues at coordinate 28,357,009 of NC_142890.1, read as the reverse complement.
TCATGACCTTCGGTATGTGCTATAATTTAATACACTACTCCGACCAGCTCCCAGCAAGTTATTTGCTTTATTCTCTGTCGTCTGCGTCGGCTGGTGGATCTGATGGGAGAGCCCGGCGCGTAATAGAGTCCCAAGCAGCGGGTAACGAGCAGCGAGCGGCAACTGGAGTGGAGTCCACCCATATCAGGGCAGCTACTCGTTCGGGACATGGGCAAGCCAATATGCTCGGCATTTGTCAAATGGATTCCACCTCAGCATTTTAATGGAGCCTTATGGCAGTACATGTGGAAATTAAAAAGCGAAAAAACCCAAATAGGATTTTACTTTACTTATATACAAAGTGGCATTAATACGGACTTGTGGGGGAGCGGAATATATGCATTTTAATTTTAATAAACAAGACAAAATGGCGTCTGAGACGCCGCCAATAACTGGAGTAGACGACGACAATGGCGGCTGGCTGGGCCAGTGGATATGAAACCAATTTGCCAGCCGAGCTGGGGCTGGAGCCAGCCAGCCCCATGACTATGAGACGAACTTCGAATCTGGCGCGAAATGAATAAGTTTGCGAGTGAATGAAGCACTGCCGGGTTGAATGGCAGTCGGCCTGGATGAGTCCATGACTTGGCAGACTGAACCAGAACCAGAACGAGAACCAGAAGAAGCAGCAGAGGCAGTAGCTGAAGCGGTAGCTGTCATCTGCAGTGCGAAGCGAGCTGGCCTGCAATTGACAGGCGCATTGTGCGGCAACTGTTTTTAGGACTCGCCAACAAAGCGAGCGGCGCGCAACAGGGGCCCGGCTTCGACTGCTGCTGCTGCGACATAGACCCAGAGATCATTCTGTTTTCTGGGGGTGGATTGTCCAAGGCTCGAGCGGACCTTTAAGCAAAAATAAGCCAGTCAGCCATGCAGTCGCCGTACGCAGACTGCGAATTTGCGTTAAATTATAATTAGAATTCCTCTTCGTTTTTTTTATAGCCAATCACGCGCATATGTGTACGTGTGTGCGTGCGTGTCATTGTGAGCGTCTGCCTTTTGTTGTTGTCGCTGGCGCTGTTGTAATGTGTCCTTGGGGCGTCATTTAATTGCTTTTACCAATTTGATTTTCAAGTGCCATTAAGCTCGGCACGCCCCACCGCCCAACCACCCAACCACAGCCACCCGCATGTGCCGGAAAGTGAGAGCGAAACGATGAAAGTCGAGGTTGCCTACGTTTAGCTGCAAGTGGAAGAAGTGAAAGTAAACGCGCGTGCTTCAATTAATTGGAAAATGAATGAAATTTCCCCCGCTCCGCCTGCCAAACTGCCTCCTCTCTAGGCAGCCCCAGGCCCAGGCCCCTGTTTATTGTCTATTTTCGACCGGGCGCAGGCTCAATGAAAATGCAACGCGTGACAGTTGCTGCAGCCCGAAAAATGCCCACGGCCACGCCCCCCGGCCTCGTCCCCATGCCCTGTTGGGCCCCATAATTAATCGCGTATGTGCGCGCAGCAAAATTATTAATTGCCACAACTGGCAACTGTCGCCATGTTTGTTGCCCCCATCGTTCAACCGAGCAGGAGGTGGGGGAGGGGGTCACCAGCAGCAGCAGCAGCAGCAGCAGCAGCAGCAGCACGAACCTGACGCTGTCGTCGCTTCGTATTTTCGAACTGAAATCTGACAATGTGGCGGTCCGTCCGTTCGTCCGTCTGTCTCTCCGTCCCCCTGCAAGTCTGTGGCTGCCATGTTATAAGTCGCATGCAACATAGCGGCTAATTGTTAGCAGCTTCCTCCGCGATCCTCCGATGCTTATTAATAGAAAATTAAAGCAATTATCAGTGCAAACGACAAAAAATATGGCAAGGAAATCGACTGAGGAGCTGCCGCTGCTGTTGTTGCTGCCGCTTGTTGTTGCTGTTGTTGCATGAGTGATTTTTGTGGCACATGGGGCACGGCAATGACAAAAACACACAGCACACAGCAGCAGCAGCAGCAGCAGGAGAGATCTTAGTGCGCATCGTTGCATTCGCATGAAATTAATTACTTTTGGCACTTTTCATTGAGCAAACATTTCTTTTGGTTTGCCTCTCGCTTGTTGTTTCATTCAGCGCCCCGGAATGAAAAATCGTTGTAGAAATTAATTACGCGCCAACAACAGCAACCAGAGCCCAACAACAACTGCAGACAACATTTTGCTAAACACAAGAAAAAGAATAAGAAGAAGTAGAAGAAGAAAAAGTTAAAGATGAAGCTGAAGGAAATCATCATTGGCGCACTTCAAACGCCCGCCAAAAAGCCAAAAAGCACTCGAGTCTTCCTCAGTCATTCCGTCATTCATTCATACGCTTCATCTATCGACCAAGCAACCATCCATCCATCCATCCATCCAACCGTTCGTGCAGTCCGTGAAATCATCTATCCATCTGCTCTTCAGTCGGCATTTTCAATGCCAAACGCAAACGCAAACCCAAACCCAAACGCGAGCGCAGGCTAATTAAAGTGGTGTCCACCCACCGACCAGGCCACAGCGAATTCCAATCGCAGCTGAGCTCAGCTTGGTCATCTGGTTGCCTCCTTGGCCGGCGAGCGGGGCGACGCGGCGTCCATCGAGTGTCCATCTGTTTGATGGCCGCAGCGGCGCTTTTGTTGCTGTCCATTCAATTTGCCCAGTTTATGAGATTTTTGTGGCCTTTTCGACACAAGCCTCAGCCGCAGCTCCGTTCGACGTCTGAGCTCTGCCGCAGCACTGATCTATGCAAATAACTCGAGATGCACGAGTCATCGAAAGGCTATTAAGGCATTTGGGATTGTAGTTGAGAGTCGGCAAGTCCATAAAGCACGCATGTTAGGAGTTCAGTATGAGTTGCTAAATCGAAAAATGAAATAAAAATACTATAAACAAAAACAACTTGATGCTAATTAATAATTTAACACATTTATTTGTATTTGTAATTACGCTAAGCCCTGCCATATTTATTTATATATTTATTTGCATTAATTTATCGATTTGATAATCCCATGCAAATTAATGCTTTCTAGTTCGTTAAGCTGTTATTAAAACAGAAAAAATAAACATACATGTGCATAATAATACATACAAGTTAAATAAAGAGAAATGTTATTATTAATAATTAATTCAGATATTAGTATTCTATATTCAATTTATTTAGTGAATCGACATAGATTTTATAATGCATCGCATAACAAATTTAGTTCAATTTTAATTAGATTTATACATCTAATATTGATAAATATTATTAAAATTATTTAGCAATTCTAGAATAAATATATTTTAATTTTATTTAAATATTTATAACTAAGATTGACAAACTATTTAAATTATTTAGTAATTCCACAAAAGATTTATATTCATTTTACTCATATATAATATAAATATTGTATGGGCAATTTATTTACATTAGAAAGCTGCAAAAGCTTAGATTACTTTGTTTTTATTAATTAACAAATCCTATGACAATATTGTCACTTGAATTTAGGATTAGAATACATCAAATGAGTATCTACATTATTGACTTATTATGTTAAATATAAAACATGTTTAACTAGCAAAGAGAAAAATTAAATAAATTTTTTTGAAAAATTAGGATTAATTAAGAAGAAAAGTATCTAAATTAAAAAAATTTAAAATCCTGAAATAATAAAACCTATATTTATTTGTAATATTTAGATTTTGTATTATTCAAAATAAGGAGAAACTAAATGTAAATGTTTTTTATACCTTAAATATATAAAAAAATAAAAAATAATAATAATAATTTTGAATATTTTTCATATCTAAATAAATACATTCTATTCCAAACTCAAAATTTGTTAAATAATAAAAATATTCATGAATAATAAGAACTTAGTGAATCGAAATGTATACCTTATATTGAAGTTATAAAATTTAATTTTATATTCTGCTATATTTATGTATAGGGCACACTTGTAGCCCAAGATACCCCGTCATAAGCCTGGCTATAGCATATACCCTATAGAGCATTGGCGTTTAACGACTGGACGTCATATTTATTAAGACCTGAAACCACTCGACTGCTCAACTGCCCGCTGCCCAGCCTTCACCCTTTGCAGCGCAGAGTTGTAAAAGACCGCAGGTTTCAAAAATAAAAAGTAAAAAGCCCTGGCAATAATTATATTTTAGTTTTATGGCCTGCAAAAGTGACCGGCCCACCAAAAATGGTCAAGTGCCCGGGCCTGGAGCTCCGGCCGTGCGCCATAAAACACAAACTGTTGCATAAATGACACCTAGACGTTGTTGAGCTGCTGAGCTGTTGAGCTGGTGAGCCGGAGGGGCGATTCCCGAGTTGTTTCGAGAGTTTATTAAAAGCGCTTTCCGTTTTACTGACATCTGAGGGCTGCAGTGGGGAGGGCAGCAGTGAGGAGGGCGGCAGCTCGTCGAATAATTCAAACAAATTGACAGCCGCACATTACGCAATGGAAAACTGCAGCGCTGCACTTTTGCAATGGCAGCCACCAAAATGTGTTGCCAGAGCCACACCGATACCAGGGCCTGATACTGATACCCAGCAGCAGGGCGGAGTGGGGCGGTGCAGGGGAGACAGGGCAGAGAGACAAATCTAATTGCCGAATGCAGTCGATGCAGAGTGCAAAATCATGTCAACAGCAATTTTCCATTGTTAACTGCGCCGAAATGCCAGCAGATAGAAGAGCGAGAACAGAGTGAGATGGCGAGAGAGATACAGATAGAGAGGGAGGGAGGTGGAGACGGATGGAGAGAGAGAGAGAGAGGATTGCTTTCGGGGCAACCCTAATTGGAGTGTGGGGAGGCAGAGCTGTAAGTGCGTATACTTGATTATGGTTTTATTAGCACAGGGTTGTCTTGCCTGTCTCTATCTCTATCTCTATTTCTGTCTCTGTCTCTGTCTATGTGGCTGTCGCTGTCGCTGCCTTTGGCATTTCTTTGGCTAATTTCGTAGAAAATCCTTGGCACTTAAATTTCAAAACTAAGTAAATCCCATGCCATGCCCAGCCGTCCCCTCCGCAGATAGTGCGGCGACACCAGCACAGATTGCCACGTACAACTTAATGCGGTCTAAGTGCAATAATATTACTTTACTTCATTTATTTTGCGCAAAAATATAACAAAGATGTGACAGCCAAGACGAGAGAAAGAAGAGGAAGAAGCAGAGGAGGACCATCCTGGCTAAAGCTGAAGCTGGAGCTGGAGCTGAGCACGCAATAATGATGATGTCATTGTCAATGGAAGCAGCAGCCACAGCAGCAACAACAGCAACAATAATAACAACAACAACAACATTGTCAACGTCGCTGGCAAAGCAAAGCGAAGCAGAGCAGATGTAACTGAATTAAGCATTAAGTGCGGATATATAAACAACCCTACCGAAAACTGAATGCGTGGACTGCAGATAGAGCCGGACGGAGTGCGAAGAGGAGCAGCGAGCAAGAAGAAGTTCTGAGCAAAGTTCGTCTTAAAAACGGAAGGAAGCATAAAATAAAATGCAGCAGCAGCAACATCATCATTATCATCATCATAATCATCATTATTGACAACAATGCAGCATGGCTTTTTCCATCTCTCACTATAACTACCTCTCTTTCTTTCTCTTTCTCTATCTCTCTTTGAAAATATGCAAAGATTTTAAGGAATTATTGCGACTTTTATAATTTTGCCAACACAGAAAACACAAATTTGTTGACATGCGCAAAGTATTTGCCACAAAGTGCAATCGATGCACGATTTGTTGTGCTGCACAGCGTGCCACAGACCCTTAAATTTACATTTATATACACATACATATACATATGTATGTACATATGTAGGTATGAGTCGATGTTGGCTTTATCTGCAATATCTAAATAAATGTGAATGCATTCTTACAAAACTGTCCGTTTGCGTCATGTTTTAGTTCGCAATTGAATTTACTTCGTTTCTATTTTTGCTGGCTGACTAAATGGCATTGGGGGCGTTCTTGGGGCGTGGCCAGTGTCTTGTAAGTTATGTATGAAAATCCTGGCCAAAAGTCAACTGGCAGACAACAAACATTTTTGATTGCAGTCGAATGCATTAAAATTGATTGCGAATTTCCGACTTGAGTGGAACAATTTATTGACCAGCATAAGAGAATACGGGATACAGACATGTAAATATGTAAAGTTCTCTATATGTATATGATTAATTCTAATTAGATATAGTCTACACTGCATTGAAAGTACTTGAAATTTGTATAAAATTTCGAGTGTAATTCACTTAAGCCTTTCCGTAGTATAAATATCTACTCAGCTTCTTCTTCTTCTTCTTCTTCTTGGTACTCATCTTCTTTCCGCCTAATAGTAACTCATTTATCTACAATGTGAATTCACACACAATCAACTCAGGTCTACGAGTGCTTCAAAGAGAGAGAGTGTGAGAGAGAGAGAGAGAGAGAGAGACAGAGAGAGAGGCAACGAGCGCACTTGAGAATCTGAAGTGCCTCACATAATCGGATCGTTTAATCTGCATTGGAAATCATTATACCCATTAAAGTCAAGCAGTCCGGGCATGCCGCATAACAGGAGTAGGGCTACCCGCAGTCACAGAAGCTTCGCGTATTTTGCAGTTGCTCCAGTCACTCACTCGCACACGCATACAATCACAGTGGGTTAGTCGAATATATTGACTATAATTTATGCCCGCCGATTGTTTTGAGCACATTCGCACACTTCACAATCTGTTAGAGTTACATTTTTATTGACAAATTGCGTTGATTTTTGCTGGCGGCATCCATGAGGGCCGTTCCCCGATGCCCGCCTCCCGACTGCCGCCGCCCTCCTCTCCGTCGCTGCGGTCGGCTGCGTCAATGGCACTTCAAACTGCAAACGACCGGAACTAGCAATTGTCATTTTAGTGAGTGCCCTCCCGCACGGCATCGCGCATCGACAGCTCGACAATCAAGCAAACAAATTCAATTATGTAAATTTAGACATCAACAGATACAGAGGCCCAGATATAGATACGGATACACACACACACACACACACGCATCTGCTGTCATCTAGATGGGCATATAGAGAGGCTGCCTTTACATACATACGAATTATGCCAGGAATGCTACAGCTGCCGCATATATGGGGCAAGTGCACAGATCCAATGAAAGTGTAAAGCGAAACGAGGCAAAAGTCAAAGCTGCCCCAACGCTCCAACGCCTGACATCTGTGGAGGCTATTACAGGCCCACGCAGTGCGGCGAGGCGAGACGAGGCGAGGCCAAGCCGGGCCAGAGCAGGCCAGACCGGGCCACGCCACGGCACGTTAATCGCTCTAAATTTTTCATTGTATCAATTGTCAAAACAAAGTTTTGGATTGTCGCTACATGGCCCAAGTCAACGAATCCACATGGAGCTACCTCCTTCCTCCAGCGCAGCGCAGATGCTGACGCTGACGCTGACGCTGACGATAGCGACAGCGTCCATGGTGTTACTTTCAATTGAACTTAATTAAATTTGTAAGTGAATCTAGTGCGGGCTGACGACGGCGGCGATTGCCATTCACTTTTCCTCCCCCTCCCCCAACACACTCGCATTTACTGGGGCACTGCATTTCAAGAGACGACACTCACAAGAGCTGACAATGAGGAACTGGAACTTAGATTGGGACTGGGACAAGCGCGAGTATCGCACCACGCATCGCATCGCATCTCATCGCATCACATTGAGCTGCATAGCCTTTGTCTGGAGCGACAATTTACATAATTTAAGTCATTTAAATTATCCGAAAACATTTCAATTCATTTCTTTTACTTGCACCCACTGCCACTGCCACTGCCACTGGCAACTGGCTCTGGCTCTGGGTCTGGCTCTGGCTCTGGCTCTGTCAGTGGCAACTGGCGCACCCACTCCCAAATTCAAATACGATTCGACTTTGACTCCGTCTGCAACTCCGCCTCCGACTCTGACTCTGGCTTTGCCATTGTAGTCGGTGAATGGTCGCGTTGCCTCTTATTGTTATCGTCGTCTACGTTGTCTGAATGATTTTGCGATTATGTAAAGTGCATTAATGAGCCTCGGACTGAGCTCGCATCCAGAGCCACAGCCACACTCACAGCCACAGCCACAGCTATAGCCATAGCCGTAGGCATTGCCAATGAGTGGATGGATAGCTTGACAGCATTGGCTTGAATGGGCTCCGTATCACATTACAAAAGACAATGGACACGGCTCAAGCAAGATTTTGGCACTGCCGACAGAAACCGAGCTAACCAAATTAGCCAAGCTGATTTGGTATAAATTTCATTCCCATCATAGCGAAGCTCTATTGTGGGCGGCATAATGCAATTGTGAATACAAATCCTGAATGCACTGTGCTTTAAGGGAGAACTTGGGCTTATGTGCAAGATGTACAATATTTTAAAGTTATTTCAATTCATATATAGACAGACGATCTCATATTTAACTAACTAGATAGATACATATACAGATACAGATACAGATACATATACAGATACAGATACAGATACAGATACAGATACAGATACAGATACAGATACAGATACAGATACAGATACAGATACAGATACAGATACAGATACAGATACAGATACAGATACAGATACAGATACAGATACAGATACAGATACAGATACAGATACAGATACAGATACAGATACAGATACAGATACAGATACAGATACAGATACAGATACAGATACAGATACAGATACAGATACAGATACAGATACAGATACAGATACAGATACAGATACAGATACAGATACAGATACAGATACAGATACAGATACAGATACAGATACAGATACAGATACAGATACAGATACAGATACAGATACAGATACAGATACAGATACAGATACAGATACAGATACAGATACAGATACAGATACAGATACAGATACAGATACAGATACAGATACAGATACAGATACAGATACAGATACAGATACAGATACAGATACAGATACAGATACAGATACAGATACAGATACAGATACAGATACAGATACAGATACAGATACAGATACAGATACAGATACAGATACAGATACAGATACAGATACAGATACAGATACAGATACAGATACAGATACAGATACAGATACAGATACAGATACAGATACAGATACAGATACAGATACAGATACAGATACAGATACAGATACAGATACAGATACAGATACAGATACAGATACAGATACAGATACAGATACAGATACAGATACAGATACAGATACAGATACAGATACAGATACAGATACAGATACAGATACAGATACAGATACAGATACAGATACAGATACAGATACAGATACAGATACAGATACAGATACAGATACAGATACAGATACAGATACAGATACAGATACAGATACAGATACAGATACAGATACAGATACAGATACAGATACAGATACATAAAAATTAACCGTTATTACTTTCAGTTGAACACCTTTTTTATTTGCTTTGATCTGGCACACATTAAGGTGAACTCTGATTCCTACTTAAGTTCCCACTGATCCCCTTGCTGGTAAAAAAAGAAGACCTATGCATGCCCAAACACTTGCCTAGCCTGCACACACTCTCCGACTCCGACTCTGACTTCGAGTCCGCGACGATGATGATGATGATGATGCCATAAAAGAGATAAACCCGTCGCATAAAATGGTGTCACATATGCGCAACATTAATCTGTTTTGAAATTATAAAAGTGGAGTGTACACAGCTTGGCTGCAAAAAAAAAAGGAAAATATAATGAAATTAAAATAACAACCACCACGAGAAGGGGCTGAAGACTTTGTCTGCAACTGCGACCGGCGACTGAGCTGAGGGCTGAGGGCTGAGGGCGAGGGAGACGCCGAACGGGGCTGTGGCTTTTGTAAGCGCAGTTTACAATGCTCACACTCGGCTCTCAAATCATATTCATATGCAAAACAAGAGCAACAGCGACAGCAGCAGCAACAGCAACAATACAATGGCAAAATGTAATGATGCCAACACCAAGCGTGACAAAAACAACAACAGCAACAACAACAGAGGAACAGGAGGCAGCATCAGCAGGCGACAGGAGGCAACAATAACGAGGGAATTACGAGCATCAAAATGCGCAATGAAAATAAATTAAAGTTTCGAAACAACAACAAACTAAAAGCAGCGCCAGATTACAACGTCAGACAGGGATGGAAGCAAGCGGAAGAGGAGGAAGCAGGAGGCTGGAGACGGGAGACGGAAGGCAGGGGACAGGGAGCAAGTGCAATTGCCACAAGTGTACAATATGAAGAGCTTTATGTAGGTGGACAACGCGCGACAAGGAAAAACTTTGGAACTTTGTTAAATAAACGCAAGAAATTTGCATAAAATTGACAGCGAAAATTTTGTTAGCCACCGCATAATGGCTGCTTGGAGCAGCTGTAAACAGCTCGTAAAAGTAATTACAGCTGCCGCGGACCGAGGGCGGGCCTCAGAGGCGGGGGTGTTGGCTGGTGTCACAAACGGCCAGGCCTCCGACTGTCTAATGTGTGTGTGTGTGCGGGTGTGTGGCGAGTCACTAATTATAGGCAACTTAAACGCAACTAATTTTCACACTTGGAAAATGATTAAAACTCCATTTGTGCTCAAGTGAGTGCGTGAGTGTGTGTGTTTGTATGTGAGACAGAGAGAAACAAAAGCGCACAGGCTGAGCAACCAGCTCAGCACCTTGGCTAATTAATATTAATTGAATTTGTTGGTCAAGCGTGCGTCTGCGAGTGCGACTCCTGCATGCGTGTGTGCGAGTGTGTGTGCGTGGCAATCCGCACAGCTGTTGTGCCATTGAAGTGGAATCGGCATTGGAATTGGAAATGGAAGCCAAATAGGAAACGAAGACGAGAGACAAAGGTGCATATAGAGTTCACACCAACTAATGCCGTCTGTCGGTCACGAAAGGCTAAGGTGGAAGGAAGCGTGTGCCCCGCATCGCAGCCGAGTTCCAGGCAATTATAGTTCAATTATTGGCGGGCGAAGGTGAGCGAGACATATTGGTGTACCTCATCCTTCGCCGGCCTGGGGTCAGCTGTGATCCAGATCGGAATCGGCAGCGAGATCGGGGCACGGTCATCCAGTTGTCCAGCTGACAGTTGGCAAATTGCGACCGGACACCCACATCAGTTGTCAGTTGCCAAATGTTTCGAGTGTCTGAAATTCCCACAGTCTATATGAGATATCTCGCGACCCCAACAGTTGTCTGACATCAGAAGATTTATCTAATTATAAAATAATAACAGCATCATTTCGAATAGGTTTTCATAATCTTTTATTTCATAATTTATTACAATTGAAAATTATGTTCAATATTTTCTCATAATTCGTAATTTCTTTTTTTTTTCCCACCTTCCTCTTCCTTCAAGTTGTTGTTCTATTTACCTCTCCAATATGCTCATAATCTTAGGGTTTCTGTTTTTATTTCTTTACATAGAAGCTTCAATTAGTTTATTAAATTAATGATACTTTTTTGTGTTTTTTAATATAATTACGTTTACTTCTTTTTTAATCCACTGCTGTCATGTTTTCTTTCTCTTTGTTTGTTTAATCCTAGGAATTTAGTTAAAGTTAATTTTTACACGCACAAACATTTATTTAATTTATATAAATATATTATTATTATTATTTTTAGTTTTTTCTTCTTTTTTTTTTTGCATTTTTATTGCAACTTTTTAGAGTTAGTTCTCTCTCTTTTACTAACTCTTATCTGACGCACACACAGTCTGTCCCTTTCGCTCACTCGTTCGCTCATTTGTTCGCTCGCTCGCTCGCTCTCTCTATCTATGCCTCCTGTGTTGCTGTGTCGTTTGCTCTGCTATTTGTTCCGATGCTGTCGCGTGGGTAAGTTGAAAGTTGTATAAATTGTTTGTGCACTTTTAGTCTATGCTCAGGGTTTGCATTTGCTTCGGTGATCACCAACTAGCATTAAATACAGTTTTAATAATAATATTCTCATATTTTCGTTTCGTTTTCTGTTTTCTTTTCCGTTTATAATGTATGCATGCGCTATTTACAAAATATTTTCAATGAGAGGCTATCAAAAATGTACAATATCTATTAAATATACGTATGTATGTATGTAAATATAATCATCGTAATAAATGTTGCTGTTGTCCTTAATAATCATATTAAATATTTACGGCGTATACATTAAAGTTTCGAGAAAAATCACATTTTAATTTAAATTCTGATACGAAAAAAGTTGAAACATAAAAAGCATATTACAAATTATCTCATATACAATATGTATTCATTTGTAATTGTTGATAGCATTTATTTCTAATTTTCTTTTCATTTTTTTTTTTTTAATTTAGTTTTTATTTATTTTAAGCATAATTTAACGCTTATCAACACTGACACATAACGGGCACTTTCAAAATGCCAAGCAAGCGGTCACCAAGATACGAAATAATTGAGTTTCTAAATTACTTTCATCTATATTCACTTTTAACATCGTCTTTTAGCGGTTTCAATTTACAAGCGTTCAATGGAAATACTCTTCGGGTAGCATGCCGACTCTAGGAGAACAAACGCTAGTATATATAAAATGTAGGAAAAGTAAGAGAAGTATTCAAGATCAGAAAACAAACTACTGAAAGGGTTTTACACTCTCCGAGAGTTTTTCTTTTTCGCCATCAACATGTTAACATCTGGATTTTCGCCATTTCCATCAAATTGCCTTTGGTTCCTTTGCTTAAGATGTACATTACTAAATTAATTATGTATGTTTCTGCTTTTTTTTTCATTTTAAAAATTAATAATAATATATCTAGCAATTTATAGTTTATATTCTATATATATATATATATAGACTCGTATACTTCATTCGCTTATTCCATGCTTTGGTTTTACTTCTTTAGTTTTCTTTTTAAGGCGTTCTGTACAATTTGCGTTTAATCGTTTCTCAAGTCAATAGTGTTGATTATTTAACTAGCGTTAAGTCTAATATATTACTATCAATGCATAAATCGTATAATTTTGTATTTGTTTTATTTATTTTTTTTTTTTTTTTTTTTAGAGAAAACATTTGCATTTCGCTTGATTCTTTCGTTTTAGGGCTTGCAAAAAAACATTTGCCTTTAGCAATTTGTAAATAAATTTTCTGTTCGTGCGAAACAATAGCATAATTTATATGTATGTAGTAAATGGTGTATTCTTTGAGAAGATTCGTATACGTTTTGAGTGATTGTTTCGACAGTAGTCAGTAGGTAGTGTCTGCTAATGAAATTAGGAGTTTCCATGCGAAAGAAGCTCTCTCGATCCTAATTAGGTAAGGATAAGTTAATTTAAGTTAAATGATCTCTGCATTTTAATCATTGAGCTCGAGAACAAAAATATTCCTAGGTACTCACAATTTTTACACTTGCTACAGTATGATCCAAAATGAAATACAACACTTAAATGTTCAGTTTGTTTCTCTTCCTCATTTACGTATATTCGTTACGATTTTAGATTGTTATATACTCTAAAAACTGTGTAAATTCAATTTAAACGCACTTGTGCTTGAATTCAGTTCAATTTTATAAATTTAAACAATATTTTGCAACTTATTCTGAATAAATTCTATACGTGTGTGTGTGAGTGTGTTGATGTGTTTGTATGTGGGTGTCAGTATGTATCCAATAAAGAGATTCAATTGGGAGCTTCTGAAGCGGCTGAAAGTGCTAAAGCCATATGAAAACGAAATGAAATCGAAATAAAAAGACCAGAAATCGTATTTTTTCAATTGTTTTTCATATATGCATTTTACTCTTATTTTCATCATTTAATCATCATTCACGTTTTTATAATTAAATCATTAATTAAGTAAATGTAATAATAATAATAATAGTAACTAAATATAACGCATACAAATTAAAATACATAAATAAAAATACAATTTAAAATTATTCATAATTTATTATTATTTATATCTGTATCTGTATTGTGTATGTGTATATGTATGCTTATAATTGTATGTATGTATGTATGTACGTGTGTGTGTGTGTGTGTGTGTGTATTCATCTTTAGATTTACATATATATATAGATATATATGTGATCAATCGATATATTCTTTATTTTCTTGGAAATAATACTACAAATACACACAAGCAGAACCAAATTATTTAAATCAACTTCAAAATATTTTTGTTTTTAATTTTTTCAATTTTTTTTTTCTTTTTTCATTTCAAAATTAAATTCAATTTCTTATTGTTTTTTCTTTTCTGTTTTTCTTCACTTAAGTTTTGCAACGCGTAAAATTAGAAAACAATTCAATTTATTTAAATTAGAGCGTTTAACCTAGGATATAAGACATAGGCATATACATAAGTAAATAGTTGGTAATTAATGTATTAATTAGGTTTAATTAGTTGCCGTTGCTGTTTACTATATATGTATATATATACACTTGTATGCATACGTAAAAACAATGCTAAACACTAACTAATAAAAAAGAACAAAAGCGTTTACTACAACTGACTTGTTATAAGTGTAATTTAAAAAGAAACTAAACTCTAGCGAAGAATTTTCCGTTCTGTTTATTTGTGTGTGTGTGTGTGTTTTTCAATTTTCTTCGGCGATTTTCCGGGTGGCGCATTTACTAAATTCATGTTAAATAACAACAAATAAACAAACAAAAAAATGAAACAAAACTAGCTCGCCAAGCAAACCAAATCGCTTTAGCCTAATTTGTAAATTCTATTTCGTTTTGGATTGCGCCTAAATTCATGCTCTGAAATATATTTTTGCATTTGCCTTTTGTAGCTTTTCGAAAGTAAAATTTGCATAACTCAAATATAATTAGCAAGCTTTCGTTGCTCTTTCTCCCTCTCTCTCTCTCAATCTCGCTGTGTGTGTGAGTGTGTGTGTGTCTGGCTTCTGTTTTGTTTATTTAACTTATATCTAAGCGTTTCATTTTTGTTTATGCATAAATATCTTTCTCTTCTTCATATATATATATTTTGTTTGCTTTTATTATTTATTTTGTTGCATGTGTAGTTTTTATGTATGTTTAAGGTATACACAAATAGTTTCTTTCAAAATTGTTGCTTCTGCTGCTGCTGCAGCTGCTGCTGCTGCTGTTGCTGATGTTGCTGTGGATGCTAGTGATACTGTTGTTGTTGCGCCTGCCTTTCGATTAGCTAATATCCTCTGTGTGTATGCATTTTGTTTTGTTTTTGTTCTTTGTTTTTTTTTTTTTGTTGGTTTTTTGTTTTTTAGATTTTACTACAGTGTTTACTTCATCTATTACTTGACTGATATTGCCACTCGGTTTTGTAAGTTACACGGTTCAAGGGTCCTGGCCACTGTCTCTCTGTCTCTGTCCTCGCCTCTGCTTTAGTATTGTTGTAGTTGTAGGTCTAAGCTATGATTTTGGCTTTGTCGCTTTGTCAGCGTGCTTCTCAACATCCGCTTACGGGCACGCTCAGCCATTGCCCTCCACTTCCGCTGTCGTTGCTGCTGCCGCTGCTGCTGCTGCTGCCGCTGCCACTGCCGCCGCCGCTGCCGCCGCTTCTGCTTGGGTTTGGATGTGGGTGTAGGATCCAGCTGAGGCTTCCGCAGTCGCGCCGTGTCCGTTGCCGGCGCTGGATTACAAGTGCTGTCCATAGTATTCGGCGGGCGGGTAGTGCGGATAGCCTTGATGGAAGCCCGGATCACCGGGCGGACGATGCATCATGTGCGCCTGGCTGTCCATCATGTAGCCCATGGCATCGTGACCATAACCGGAGGGACCTGGATGCGGTGTGTAAACTGTTGAGAGTTGCAAAAAATAAAAGAAGAGAAAAAAATGCGCATAATTAGAAATTGCGTGCGAAATTAGACAAAGCTTCTAATTGGTGTTTATTTGCTCTGCGCTATTTCATAGTTATGGATTTTTTTTTTATTTATTTGTAGTGTGGAAATTGGATATTTACCTGCTCGATTCGATTGATCGATCATTGGCTGCACAATTCTTCGTCGCGCATTGATAAACCTGTGAAAGAGTCGAGCAAAGATTTTTGTTTTAGTTTTTAATTAAGCGCAAGACAGCGACAGGATTTATGAATTATTTATAAACTATGTCAGCGACGGCTGCTGCTGCTGCTGCGGCTGCTGGCGACTGCAGGGATTTGCAGCAGCCTGCTTTATGTGCGCAACTTAGCCATAAACTAAACCAAATCTTGGCCAGAGTCACACTTTTTGCTGCGACAGTCGGGCCACATCAATGGCGAGTGGAGGAGAGCCTCGACTCGGCAACGGAGTTTGGGGAATGGAATGGCCGACAGCCGGCTTTACAAAGCCCAATGCCGACTTTGGTTATGATTGTCGTTTAATAAATGCAATAAGAAATAATAAGCAGGCAGTTGCGGCGCTGCCACTGCCGCTGCCGCAGCTGATCCGCTGCGTGAAGGATCAGCGACGAAAAGACCAAAGAAATGAAATGATTAAAGCAAAAAGCCGCCATCGCCACAGTCAGCTCAGCGGAGTGACAGTCGCTTACCCACATGGGTTGACACACACACACACACACTCGAATAGTAAGTATAAAAAAAAAGGCAAAAAAATACACAGCCTAAAATAATAACAAGCCCCTCAGACATTAGCCAAACCTCATTGAAAGTTAGCCGAGGTTAATGCTCCGAAAGCTTCCGCTGAAATCCTTTACTCATATCATATATAAATATATTCTCTCTACTATATGTATAAGGATTGGTTTGTGTTTTTCTTCTCTTTTTTCTTTCAATTTGCAGTTCATTTCAGTTGCTCATTTTGAGGCGGAAATTGTTGCAACGCCCTGAAATCGTTTATCAAAACGACAAAATGGAATTGAGTTCCGTTGCGTTTTTGGAACAGTTCAAGAGACAGCCAGCTAAAGTCAGAGTGAAAGAGACAGAGAGAGAGAGAGAGAGAGAGAGAGCGAGCGAGAGAGAGAGAGAGCAACTGTGAGAGGATGTAAGCTGCAAATCGATTTGGCCGCTGGCTGCTGAGTTGATTGGCTGCCTCCTCGGCCATCCGCGCTCTGTGGCGTGTGGCAGGCAGTTGATGCTTTCAGGCAGACCCACATTCGCATTCCACATTCCAGATTCCCGTATGCCATGTCCCACATTAATGTCCAGCACAATAACAACAATATAACTGAGCAGCACATTTGCAGCGTTATTTATGTACTTACGCCACAATTATAACTTTTTTCCAGCTCTGCAGCTGTAAGTAAGCGTTAATATTTAAAACTTGGCTACAGCAGAAAACTTTTTCGATTACCGCCGTAAGCAAGCCCGACTGTGCCTCTCCAGCATTTCTTTCTTATTCCTATTGGGTGTTAATGGACTTTTACTCTCTCCCATTCTGACTCTCTCACTCTCTCGGGCTCCCTCTCTCACTCTCGTTTTGGTCATTTGAATTGCTGCTTACGCAGTTTCTTTCATTCTGTTTGCCCCGCAAATTGCGCAAAATAAATACACATTTAGTCCGGTGGTGTGTGGTGGGTGCTGGGCGCTGGGCGCTGGGCACCACCCGATGCCAGTGGCCATTCCCCATGGATTAGTGCTTTGGCGAAGGTGTCGTCTGCCAGCCCATAAATAACCAAAAGTGTCAACATTTTATTTTGCTATTTTCTGCTAAGGTTGTTGCCTTTTTCTCTCTCTCTCTCTCTCTTCTTTTCTCTTTTTCTTTCGGTTTCTTCATCTACTACTTTTTTTTTGACCTGCTGCCTCCGCCTCGTCTGTCCCTGTCTTATCGCTGTTGTCTACGCAGCGTTGCGTGCTTAAGCGAAATGGGCAAGGGATCCCTGCAAGTCCTTGCCAGTCCTGGCCGCCGTATTTGTTAATTTGCAGTGTGCTTCAGTAAGCGCGAAATTCAATTTAATTGAGCTGAGTGCCTGCGTTAGAGCAGCCCTCACCACAGCCCCAGCCCACTCCAGGCGGGCCCCAAATGCGGCTCACACATTTCTCGCTAGATTTTATTATGGCCTGTCCCTGCTTAAAAGCATTCCATGGCCCAGACATGGGGCCAGCAACTGCATAAAAGATTCAGCAACGCTTTTAACTGGCGCTCAAGCTTTTCTGTCCCAACCCACTCCCCCTTTCTCTCTCTCTCTCTCTCTCTCCGCACATTCTCAAATCTGACTGCATTTTGTGCATCCATTGGCCTGTCTTGTCTTTTGCATTGGCTGCCAGGTGTCAGGTTCTGCAGCATGTCGCATAATGTGCAAAATTTGATGAAGTCGCCTGCTCGGCCTGAGAGCTTGCCACATTGGCTAGGATTTGTGCGGCTGTCATTGTCCCGTTGCCAGCAACATCGTCGTGCAACATACTACATAACTTTATTTGCCACATCTCATGGACCCAGGCATGCTTCAGCTGCTCAAGCTGCTCCAGCTCTTTGCCTTATAAATTGGTTCGGCCTGCTCTCTGTAAGCTGATACCTTGAGCTGTCTGACTCTGGGCTCTAGCTACCCATAAAGCGTGCAACTAATGGCCTGGCCTGCATTCGAGTGGTGTGGCACAGCCAACACGGATCTGCCTGCAGATCGAGCTGCACTCACTCACAGATCTCTGGCTGTGCTTACTATCAATCTATGATCAGCTTGTCTATTGTGGCACCTTCTTACTTACCAATTGTTAACTTGCAGTATCGTCAGGCCGGTGTCCTGCGCCAACTGTTTTTTTTGGTCCTCGGATGGGTAGGGATGCTGCAAAGAGAGAAGCAGAAATGGAAAGCTCTATTAATATACGAACAGCGCTCACGATTCAATTAACAGGGCAAAGCCTGGAAGATTTACAATCTGGCAGCCCCGCGCACCGGCCGCAGCAAGTGGAGCTACGTCGATCAATCATTGCGAGGGCTGCTCCAATGGGCATATAAACAATAATATATGGAGAAATTTAACCTGTCAGCGAACGGCGCTGCTGCACTTGAACCAACTGGGCTTTATTTATTTTGCTTTTGCTTCTGGTTTTGGTTTTGCTTATCTGAATCTGCGGCCAGTGAGTGGCTCGCTTATCAGGCGCTGCCACTCAAAATGTCCTCAATTTTGATGCAGCTCGTTTTTCGGTAGCGCCAAATAGGCAAACAGAAACAGAAACTGAAACTGAAACTGAAACAGAACTGCAGTTGCGACTGGGGCTGGCCGAAGCTTCTCATAAATCTTGCAGCCGGCGCGCCGCCACAGTGGCGTCACTGGGCAAATAGAAGCCAGCGCCCCTCCCACTAGCAGCACCTCCGCCTCCTGCGCGCATGGCTCGCTCTGCAGCTAATCTAATCGGCTGGCGCTTATTACAATTTTCCATTTTTTTCACTATTTTTTTTTTTTTTTTGTTTTATTTGCTCTTGTTGTCGCCTGATTTCTAATGTTGACTCAATGCGAGTTTGTGCCGCAGTCAGGCTGAGGTTTCACCTGGCGCTGACGGAAATGGCTGTCAATCTGTTGGCTTTGGTTTCGCCTTTTGTTCTGTTCGACGCGATCCTTTGGCGCATGCGTCGCTTCGGCAGTTTCGCTTTGTTTAACCCCTTTCTGGCGGTGCGGCCAACATTTCCGGCAGCTGTGGGCGTTTCAATTTTGGCACTCGTCAGGGCACTGCCTCAATTCCCGACGACTCCTGCTCGTCTGTCTGTGCGTCCGTCTGTGTATTGTGATTTTGCGGTTGCCGGCAATTGAACTTTTGAGCGATATGCGGCACGGCGCTCTCGCAGTTGTCTGCAAATGCAATTTGCCTTTACACACAGGAAGCAATTGTTGTGCCACTGCTGCTGAAATTTACCGTTTTCTTAGCCCCCCACACACACACACACACACACTCTCGGCAGTACAATATATGGACTGTCACTTGTATACAGATGCAGGTATACATATAAATATATATAGTTATATACTAAATTACATATATATAGATATATATATATATATATATATATATATTGCTGTAGTTCGTGCATTCGGTATTCAATATGCAAGTGCTCAAGTGCCAGGAATTTCGAATGCCATGCGAAATGTGCAACGCAGCACATCCTTGTCGCTTGTCTTGCTATCCACTGCCTGTCGCTCCGTCTGTCTCTCTGTCTGTCCGCTTGTCCGCTTGGCCTGCATGTCCTGCGTAATGTCTGTAATGCAATTTAGTTGCCTTGTTGTCCTTGCACATCCGTGCACACCCATTCTGGGCTGTCGTCTGTCGCCACACACCCCCTCTCCGACGCCTCCTGCTCCTCTAATGCATTCGCCTTATTGTTTGTGTTTAATAAATTTTGCGTGTTGTCTTGTTGTAGATATTGTGTATGCATCTTACTCACTCTCCCCCCTCTCTATCCCTCTCTATCTCTATGTGTTTACGTGTTGGCTGCCCGGCAGCAATATTTGTTTGCTGTCCTGCACAGGCCACGCACCACGCCCACCACGCCGCAGCTCAGCTCTTGACAATAGCCAATACGAAAACTAGTATATGAAATTTGTGTATTGACAAATAAACGTAGATGTCCATGTAAATGCAATGGACATGCCAATGGCAATGTTCCCAGACCCAGACCTACGATTCCACTCACAGTCTGCTGCTCCAGCTGCTGCTGCTGCACCTCGTTGCCAGGAGGTTAGAAAATGCTCAAGAAGTCAAAAGGCATAAATTACATGCAGGTAAATTAAAATGGAATTTATAGCATACTTTGTGGCGTTCATCTATTTAGAGAAATGCTTTTACCCAGAACGGAATGTGCATATGCATATGGATATGGTTGGCTGAGGTTGGCATTATTGCACTGCCATCTGTATATATACTAGGCAATGCTTTACTCTATCTCTCTCTCTCTCTCTCTCTCTCTGTCTATCTCTCCCTCTCGCGGTCAGCCAATTCAGCCAGTAGTTCATTATCATCCTGTCTGTGGCTTATCAAAGGCGCATTAATGCCTGTCGCAACTCGCGCTGCTCTCATTTGGCCGCCTACTCCTGCTGCCACTCCTGCTGCAGTTGCAGCTGCTCAAGGTGGCTCCATCAGCAGCTACGCTGTGGTGCGCCAATTACGCTAATGTAAGTAATTATGCATTTCGTACACCACACATCCCCCCTACCCCTACCCCTACTCCCTCTCACTCACATACACAACTATCGACAGACAGAGAGACAGACGGTGCAGCTAACCAAGCAGGCGAGTGCAAACATGTCAAGTGAAACAAAGTCCATTTGGTTTATTAATTTACCATACGACAAAATAATTAATTACTGTCACGCCTTTAAGTTGCTTTTGCCATGTCGCCGCCTCGCATTGCCCCCCATCAGCCCGTCAGCCCGCCAGCACTGGCCATGTCTTCTTTGGCTTGCCTCCGCCTCCTGCTGCTGCTGCTGCTGCTTCTGCTGCTGCTTGGCTTCGCCTAGGGGCAGGGGCCACTGTTTTTGCCATTGTCTGCTTGTCGCTTAACTCGCTCCACTTTTTCCACATATTTTCGCTCGTGTTGTGTTTATTTAAACTTGGCAAATGAATTTAAAGCAATCACCACACACACACAGACACTCACACACATCCATTTAGGTGCCAGCCCTTCAGCTCCCCCTCAAGTGATGTCGACAAGTGCCAGCAAACCTCGGGCATAGGCCTATGTCTCGATTGCGGCCTGTAGCTTTCTCTCTCTCTCCCTCTGTCCCGCTCTCGCTCACTCACTCTGCTCTGGCTGGCCACATGATGTCAACATGACTGCAATGCCGTGACACATGGCACAACAAGCCCAAGACGTCGACTCCGGCTCTGGCTCTGGCTCGGTAATGCACACGTACAACCGGCCAGAGACGCCGCCACCGCCACCGCCACCGCCACCGCCGCCATTAACAACGCCAAATGCGACGCCATTTGTGAAACAAGCGACAACAACAACAGCAACAGCCGCCACTGCAAATTGCTGCGACGTCGGTGAAAATTGCAACGGCGTCGACGTCGGCCTGTGGCAGCCATTATGAAGATTTTTTCCAGTTGCACTGCATGTCTAAACAGAGCCAAATGAGTGTTTCCACTCCAGTGAAAAGCGAGATAGCATGGCAGGCCAAGAGGGAGACAAACAGAGAGAGAGGGAAGGAGGGGGTAGAAGTTGAAGTAGAGGTAGAGCTGGTGCTGAAGATGTAGGTAAAGCAAGAGGTAGCGGTAAAGGTAGAGATAGGTAGAGGTAGAGGTAAAGCTTGAGCTAGAGGTAGAGGCAGACGTATAGGCAGAGATAGAGATATAGTGGAGCTACAAATAGAGTCAGGGGTACAGCTAGAGGAACTACACTAATCGCAACTTTGTCCTCATACTCAGAGTCGTCGGCGTCATCATGTTGGCGCAACAAAAAGAAAGAAAATAATTTGCAACAATCGCGAGTCAAAGCACACACACACATGAAGAGATGCCCTACGGCCACCGTATGTGTGTGTGTGCGTATGTCAAAAGGGTCAAGAAACTGACAAAGGTAGGAGAGCTGCGCCGAGCTGCGCTGAGCCCACAAGAGGCCGCGGGCAAGGGTTAAAGTGCCGCACTTGGTGCTTTCCTTGTTTTTCTTTTTAACCCCTGCCGACATGGGTTATGCTTGATGCGCTTAAATGGTAGCTGGGCTTGAGGCACACATCGTCAACGTCAAGCGTAGCGCATCTTGAGTTCGTCTTGGCCCGGCGCGCTAAACATGCCACACACCAAGCGCCGTCGCGCCTCCTGGGCTGAAACATGTAACACGAGAGCGCTGACAACAATGCAACGCTGGCAGCGCAACGTTTTGGCCATTTTGCAGACGGTTTTTCGTTTTTGTTTTTTCGGGGTTACTTCTGCAGTGGGCCGACAACAACAAACGGCAACAAACTGAATCGAAGAGCCGAGGCCGACAAGCGTCGGCCGGAAGAAACTCGCGCATGGAAAGAGCTGCATGGGAGCTGGGCATATGTGTGACTGGCAACGGCAAAGGGGAAATGGGGTGTGGACAGGGGAACGGGGCACGGGGAACGGTACGGGGCACATGTGGCAGGCAGCGAGTAGGCGGAGCACGCGAAATGCGACTTTTTGCTCGTTGCCTGCAGTGCGCGCCAAATGTAAACAAAATATTCGCGCGCCTGCCATAATTATGGCAACAGCAACAACAACGTTTACAAAGCAGCCATGCATTGCATTGCCCTCGTCTGCTTGGCTTTTGTTTTTGGTTGGCCAGCCAGTGCGCTTAACCCAACCCCAGTCGGGCTGCAGCTGCAGTCGCTATTCCCTTTGCCCCTAGCTTCCCTCCTCCTGCTGCAGCAGTCGACTGCAGCAGTGCACTTCATTAGCACCAACGTCATCGTCATCGTCGCCGTCGTCGTCGTCGTCGTCGTCTTATTTGGGGTCTGGTTTTTAACGACTTTAGCAACGCCATCGTCGCCATGGACAGCAGGCGACGCCATACGCCATCCGCATGGCAATGGCTGACGAGCTGGCATCGAGTTTCACTTGGCAGCCGATGTCTGGAAAACTGTTAATTATGCCAATGGAAATCGGAATTGGAGTCGGGCGATAAATCAAATTGGCAAACATTGCATTTGCATTATCTAAATGCGACTCGGCACACAAAAGAACTTTAAGTTCGAGCAAAAACAATTTCCCTAATGTTCCCAAACTGTTAATGGCATTAAGCTCTTAGAGCTGTGGCAGAGAGAGAGAGGAAGAAAAGCAAAAAAAATCAGTCAAGGATATATGCAGACATCCGCCAGAGGCTGTGAAAGTCGAGCCGCAATCAGACGGAGCAGACGACGGAGCAGACGGCGACGCCTTAGCCGGGCAAACATGAGCGATGCGCTGATTTAAACGGCAATCCATCAATGTCAGAGGCGGGTGGCTGTGGGTGGGTGGGTTGGTGTGTGTGTGTATGTGTGTGGCGCTAGGCTAATGGGGGTGGCGATGCGCCAGGCTAAGCCATTTTAAAACTCAAGACTCGCTGCTGGACCCGAGCAGAGATAAACATTCCAGCGTCAAACTTCAACTTTAATTTCCGATTTGTTTGCTTATCGGGGCATGGTCAGTCGTTAGCTCACACAAACACACACACACACACACACACACACATGTGCATACACTTTTACAAAATTCCATTTAGATTTTTATCATTTTACATACGCAGCAACCGCAAAGCGAAGGGCGAATGTGGCTAATGGCCAAAACTGTGGCGCAGCAGTTTGAACTTCCTTAACAGTCGCTTGACCGTAGCGCATAAAATCTTATAGTTCTGTTTGTTCCCATTTTCTATTCACTTTTTTCTTAGCCCTTTTCTGCTATACAACCCTTGCACGCAGCCTGCTCCTCCTCATCCTCATCCTCATCCTCCTGCTGCTGCTGCTGCTTCTGCTTAACATAAAGTGGCGCATAACAAATCTGTTTATTTGTATTACACATCCGGCTGGCCGGACTTTCCGCTCTGAGCTTTGATTTGGTCAGGTCTCCGTTTCAATAGTTGGCCGGCTGCTGGCCATTTGGTTTTAGTGCCACATTTGGGGACAGTCCGCACTTTGATGGCTCAAATGGAAATCTAATTGGGCGCATTGAGCAGGCCATAAGCCAAAGCCCAACTGCCAACCTGGCCCATTCGGATATTGGCCCTTCGTTTGCCTAGTCCACTCTCCTAACACCGAGATAAGCAGTCGAATGACTTTATAAATTCCGGCGTAGTCAACTGAGTGTCGTCGCCGGAGTGGATCATCGATTTCCACTACTCGACGGGCTGGGGAGGGGGTGGTACTTTGCATTGCAACGCCCCACTCAACGCATGGCAGCTCGCTCGGCCACGCCCACTGAAACTAAAATAGCTATTGGGCCAACTAATCTTATCGCAGTGGCCAAAACTCAAATATGGCTCAACTAAGCCCTTATCAGCCGTGTATCAGAGGCGAATGTAGCTGCAGATTGCGATAAGATGTGGGGAGAGCTGCAGCTCCCATTGGTGTGTCGCAGGTGTATCGCTGCTGATTGGACTTACCGTTAAGTGCTGAAACAGCCACGCTCTCAATATGTTTGTCGCCACTTTTGGGAAAATGCCACGCTTCTTTTGGTTCTTTTTGCCGCTCGCATCGTCGTCCTCCTCGCCGGTGCCCTCGCCGCTGCCTATGCTTGCGTTGCTGGCGTCACCTGTATGAGAGAAGAGAAGAGATGCAGGAGTTACGTTTAGTCAGCTTCAAAATGAGCAACAACAACAACGGCCACAGCAAACAATGTCAATATTGTCAGAGCACTAGCTCAGCAATTCTGTTTGCTTGCAGTTGTTGTTCACAATGTTTGTCAAGTGAGCATAAAATAACATTACTTGTCTCTGGCCAGGCCGAGAGCAGGCCGGCCAGGCAGGCAGCCAGCGAGCCAGCCTCCTGCTGCTTAAACATAATGATAATCATATGGATGACATTGTTTGTGGCTGCCGTTTAAGACAAGTCAAATCAGTGCCCCTCTGCGCCCCCTTTGCCCACCCTTTGCTCGTTGTGGTTTATAAACAAAATTAATATTTGTCATACGCAGTCTTTGGCTTTGGCTTTGGCTTTGGCTCAGGCTTTGGCCTCAGCTTCGGTTTCGGCTTCGGCTTCGGCTTTGCCTTTTGGTAATGTTCATGCATAATTTTCGGTTAATTTAAATTTTCTGGGGCTTTTATCTTTTGTTTGCATGGGAACAATCCAACATCCCCCCACACACTAGAAGCGCTTCCGCTATGGCATTTGTTTTCCCTGTTTTCGGCATCATCATCATCACCATCATCATCATCATCATCATCGTCATCATAAGCGGCAGCCACATTATATGAATTTGTATATTTTTGTTTAATATTAAGTATGTTATTTGTGTGTTTACTTTAAGTTTTAGTTACACTTAAGTAACTCAAATGCCTTCTTCTTCTTCTGCTTCTTCTTCTGCTGCCGCTGCTGCTGCCTCAAACAGGAAGCCCCAAATGGCTGCGCACATGCAAACAAAATAAACCAGGTCCACAGTACCCTACGAGCTATGCCTGCTCCAATATTGCATAATTTCACGCCCCCGCCCTCTCGCACTCACCCCCGCCCCACCCGACCGAGTGTGCCAAAACAAATATTTCCCAACACCAAACATGGTGCGTCTATGAATGTCTAACTTGGAGGCGAGCTTCTATGACAGCGAGTTCCTCTCCCTGCGGTTGCTTCATAAATTTTCCATGCTTTATCTTTCGCACAACACCTTTGCTGGCCACACCCCACCCTCCGCGCCCTTCCACCGTCACAAGCCTCCTCTCACCTGTAGCTGCTTGGCCCGCTGGCTTTTCATTAATTTTTCAGTTAACTCATTCATTAATTTTCAACAGCGAACAATTTTCACAGTAGCACATGCCTAAAACACACACACACACACACACATATACACATTCTCATGGTGGCAGACTTCACGCCATTTTGCGTAAACCGGAAGTTCGTTTTGATTAATTTAGTCGCCGATGGAGACGTTTGTTGAGTGCTCGACTGCTTGGCCAGTGGTGTGGTTGATTCTCTAAACACGACCATAAAACAAAGGCAAAACAAACTCGAACTGAATACCGAATGCTCTACATACATATAAGTCATGTATATCTAATAGAAAAACAAATAAGATTCGTGGTGCTAGGCAAATGATTTCGAGTTCATTTCGAAGAGTGGAACGTTTGTTTCCTCCTCCTCAAGGAAGTGAGCACAAGAAACTCTCAGAAGTGTATGCAGCAAAGGTTATAAAATTAATTTACCAGAAACAAACAAACAAACCAACAAAAAAGTCGGAAACAAAAGAATACCCCAAAAGGCACACTTGTTGGCCATTTGGATGGGGCCGCGCCTTTCCACTAAGCTGCGTGGAGCGCTCTGCATAATTTAGCAATTATGGAAATGCGTGATTGCGATGGTATTTCGCTCTGGACAGTCGAGGAAGCTGACGCTGACGTTGACGTCGTCGTCGACGTCGACGCCGACTCCGAGTCTGACTCTGATGCGAGCAGTCAGCGAAGCTGGAATTGGAGCCCATTATGGATGCAGTTGCTCTTGCGCTTGTGCTTATCGGGCGAGCTGCACTTTAGGCAGGGCGCATTGAGCAACTAGCTGCTGGCACTTAACAACTTCATTAAAAGTTGTTTATGATCCTCGAAATTGATTATTCCACTCATACGTAAAGCGTCCCCAGACGCAGCAGCAGACGCAGACGAAGACGTTGAGGTAGAGGCAGAGGCAGAGGCAGAGGCAGAGGCAGGGGCTGGAGTAGAGGCAGAGGCAGAGGCGGCATCGTTCGCGAAGCACTCAAATCGCGCCGGGCGCGCGCTTAAGAAAACATGAAATTGATTAATGCATTTGGCTGCAACATTGAGGCACATCCACAGAGCAGCAGGGGAGGGCAGGAAGGGAGGAGCCGGTGCTGCTGCTGCTGCTGCTGCTGTTGCTGGCGGAATGCTGGTGCCGTCGGTATCTGCTGCTGATATGTAAATTCCTTCAAGTGGATTGCACTTTGCGCCAAAGACTCTCGACTCTGGCCTCTCTTCACTCTTCACTCTCCACTCTCCACTCTCCGCACTCGAATCGAAGTCATTTCTTTGGCTGTGTGCTCCAATTTTACATTCGATTCGTGGCAGGGATCTGGCAAACCAAAACACACAATTAATCTTTGCCCAGCGACGCGGCTGCTTATTATTGTTATAATAACGATGTGCAAAAGCACTTGTGGCACTTGAGCGGCGGCACACTCGTGTAACAGAGATTGGGCCAGCTCGGACTGGAACTGGCAATGGGAATGGGACTGGAGCTGGGAGTGGGAGTGGGACTGGGTAGCTGCTCGGCCAAAGTGCTTTTTGTTGTAGCACTTGCTATGCGGGACGATAAAGCGCCGCAGAGTTTCTTCATTTCTTTCGTTTTTTAATTGAATTGTTAAGCGCAGCGCAAAACTTAATTAATTTTCACTATAACTTTGGCGACTTTATGGAAGCAGCCCTTAGACCTCTGCCCCACCCCTGCACCCTCTTCTCTGGCATTCCCTAAATAAGTTTGCGTTGGGCAAATAAATTCGATGCCGTCGCAATTTTCGTTACCATTGCCATTGCCCACTGCCACCGAGTGGGGGCAGTGGTGCGAGTGGGGGTGGGGATGGGGGTGGTGAGCTAACAAGCATTTTTATTTATTATTGGCTTAAAGCGCCGGCGACGGCAGGACGAAGCACAAAGGATGCAGGAGCCACTGCGTCTTTGCCGCAGACACACTGACAGACAGACAGACAGACGTATGTTGTTATTATTGCAAGGCAAAGCTCCTACTGCCCCCTACCCATCCCCCGCGCCTCCTGCTCGGGCAGAAAGAAAATGTTTAGCTACAGTTGCCATTGGTTGGCTGACTGGATGGCTGGTTAGTTCGTTTGCCCTGCTTGCCACATTTCTTTCTCTCTACTCTTCTCAGCTCTCCGCTCTTTCTTTCTTTTTTTCTACAATTGCGCAAAATTCCAATTTGCAGTAAATTTTGCGATTTTTCCTTTATACGGACATACAAAACATTTTTAGTTTCCTGCTGGCTTTTCTTACCCACCCAGAGAAGCAGAGAGAGAGAGAGAGAGAGAGAGGGGGGTAGAGAGGGGGAGAGAGCGGCAAGGCAAGCCACAGCCCACTAGTAAACCCACCCACGCTCAGATGTCGCCCCTAAACCATCAACGTAGTCGGAGCTGGAGACGCTGCAGCAGCCACGCCCAACCGTCCACCCGCCCGGCCGCCTGACAACGCTGCATGTTGACTACTTATAAATGTTGTAAATGCTTTTAATGGCAGCACGCTTGACCATCTGTTAAAAGCCTGCACTTGATTCGATTTGCCTGACACCATCAACTAAAAACACTTTAAATAACTCCAAATAAACTGAAAGCGCAAGCAGCGAAACTATCCTATAAAGTGACTTTTGTTTTGGTAAATCATTTCTATTTTAGATAAAAGCTGTACACAACTTGATGTTAACATGAGCATTACATAACTAAGGCTGTTATGGTTGGTAAAATAACATGGTGAACGAAAGAAGGATAGTATACCTCAAATCTACTCACGCCTTTATGAAATACAACTCAAGGAAACTTTTACAAACACTCTCCCAGGCATTCAAGACTCTTTATCAAGCGTTATGAATGCACTAAACTATCTACATATATAATGCACTCAACTAAATTCTCAGAGTAATGCATACATAATATATTCGTTAAACTATTTTGTACAAGTTATACAAAAAAAAGAAAAAAATTTAAATTCCTAAAATTTCAAATAAACTAACCCAATGATTTGGTCTACTATCTTTTATAAACTCTCTTATTAAATAAAACAAATTTAATTGACATTAATTCAACACAATAATAATGCGTTTATTAATAATAATAAATAAAAATGAAAATAAAATGAATCCATTTACAACACAAACAACTGCAGACTAAAAGTTTTCTTTTACAACACAAAAAAGTCGATTGGCAGTTTAATTTGACAGTTGAGAAAACTTTTGGGTTTTTGGAAAAACAAGCAAATATGGCATTTTATGGCCAGCAACAGCAACAGCAGCAGCAGCAACAGCAACAGCCAGAGATATTGATTGGAATAATAAATAGAAATAATATGTTATAAATGCATTTTTCGATTGCCATAACAGAAATGCACTTTTCCATGCTGTTTGCGTGGCCAGCAGGAAAACAAACAAATTGCCTTTCAAATAGACAACGGAACGGAAAAGAACAAGCATTGTTTTTCTCAATTCAGGCCAAAAACGCGTAGCACTTGACTTGTAGCTGTGGTGGTGGTGGTGGGGGGGTCTATGCATGGCTGGCAGAAGCAGAAGCAGCAGAAGCAGGAGGAGCAGGAGAAGCGAACCGTAGCCGTGGCAAGCAGTTTTCAATTAGTTTTTAAATAAACTTTTTCCTAGACGCTTCACACACACACACACACGCACACACAGAAAATGAAAACCAAACCCCCAACTTTCCATTTTCACATGATGTGTAGGTGTGAGCGTGCGTGCGTGTGTGTGTGCGAGTTTTCATTTAAACAATTTTTGCGCCTTCGACTTGGGGCTTTTGTTTATACAAAATCATGCCAATCGTCTGTCAATCATTTTCCAATGGCTGCCAGCCCCTCCTGAGTGCCGCCAACCACCGTACGGTGAACACTAAACATGGCGGAAGTCTGCTTAAGCTCACAGCTAGGCACGAGAAACAACAGCAACACAAGAAGCAGAAGCAGAAGATGATGAAGAAAACTTGGAGCGTCTCGATGGGGTTGGCCAACTAATTGAGTTTCGCTTTTAATAATAATAAACACCAGCTAGCAGCAGCAGCAACAGCAGCAGCAGCAGCAGCAGCAGCTACTCGTGGCAGCAATGGCAAGAAGCAATTGACTTGCGGCTTTCTCGAGAGCCGTTGAGCCTTGAGCAACTTGAGGCATTTAGCTAATTGAATTCAAAACATGTCAAGAGAAATCAGCAACGCCCTGGGTGGCATCCTGCGACTCGAGTTCCAGCAGCAACAACAACAACGACTGAGCCACTGAATGTTTTGTCACACGGCTAGATGAGCCGCTGCAGCAGTCGGCTCAAAGAAATGCAAACACTTCAGCGCTGCTCGAGCTTGGCCCACTTGAGGCAGCGCGGCGAGCCACCGAGCGCTGCTCAGCTCACGCATGACAAAAGCTTCTTCCTCTTTGTCATAGTCATTGTTGTTGCTGTTGTTGCTGTTGTTGTTGCCTCTCAAGTGGGTGGCTAAACAACAAACACTTGTGTCGACCAGCCAAGTGAGACCTCCAAAGTGTTGCTGCTGCCGATCTCACTCTCATTAGCCAAGACACACACACACTCACACACACACACACATACAGAGAGCATTTATAATGATTTATACGCCTGCGCCGCTTTAAGCCAAGCGCATTTATTGCTTATGAAAAGTTTATTGAATACGCCGTGAGTGATAAACATCGGCAATTAATTTGCCCGCTCGCTCGATCGCTTGAGGATTTGTCGCACATCTCGGCGGCTCGGACAATCATGAGTAGCCATTACTTTTATGCGATCGGGCAAATTAATAAAGCTTAAAGTGTTTGCCGAATGACTTAATTAAATGTTGAAAAATTGCACGAGGCGCCGTCACATAATTGATGGGACAAGTATTTCCTTATAGGTGAACTGAGCCACAGCAAGTGTGAGTATCTCAAGTGAATTGAAATGCATATCTAATTATTGCCATTAGTGTGTTCTCCCACTCAACTATGGAGTGGCATCAGCCCAACGCAGCTGCCATTTTCCTCCATTATTTTTCATAGGCAATTTAACTGCCGGCACTTAAGTGTGCCCAATTTCCCAAACGATTTTCATGTGCGAAAAACGGCAAATTATGCGAGGCTTCACAATGATGATGGATCACCAATCGGGCAACGCCATAAAACGGCAACAAGTCAATATGAACAACGGCCCCGCCAAAGGTTTAGCCAGAGCTCTAGACATATGGCCGACACACACACACACGTACTCACACCTCTATAGCCATATCTGAGGCCATTTTTTGTTGTGCTTCCCAGGCCCAACGAGGAGAGGAGGCTGCCACAACAACAACAACAACAAAATACTGAAATAAAAAAAGCTAAGAAAAAGAACGAAACGTTTTGAGGTATTAACACAAAAGCGGCTTTGGCTTTAGCTTTGGCTTTTGGCTTGACCAGTTTGCCAATGCCTGCATATGCTATAGACATGAATGTACACACACACACG
Source organism: Drosophila navojoa (assembly GCF_054131105.1). Classification (NCBI taxonomy): domain Eukaryota; kingdom Metazoa; phylum Arthropoda; class Insecta; order Diptera; family Drosophilidae; genus Drosophila; species Drosophila navojoa. Next base: position 28,325,366 of record NC_142890.1, on the reverse strand, counting down.
CACACGCACACTTATGTATCTTTTTTATGGCGGATTTGTGTGATCCGCTGCAATATTTTTGAGCCTTGGCTGCGTCAGTTGTTGCATTGTTTTGCCGGCACAAAATATAATAATAAAAATAATAATAATAATAATGCTTGTTGCTGCTGTTGCTGCTGCTGCTGCGGGATGCTGCAACATGTTCATGCCTCATTATTTTTATACGGATTTTTGCGGTCCGCTGAGATTGGCCGCCTCGCCTTGGACTCTTGCCATCGCTGGTTCTCAGGCAGCAGCTTGTAAACTTTTTTGCGCCTCTAAAAAAAACAACAGCCAGAAAAAAAGCTGACTGCAACAAAGAAAAAAAAACAACAAAAAAGTCGCCCAAAAGTGCTCAAAACTTTATTAAAATTCCGAGCGTAAATGGCAACGCCAATGAAAGGCTAAACAACAACAACAACAACAAGAGAATAAGCAAAGCCAACACATGTTTTCACGCCTACCCACAAAAAAAAAGCAGTCAAAAAGCTGTCAGAGCAACCGCCTTATATGCAGATTAGCCATATGTCTCTCCCGCTCTCTCTCTCTCTCTCTCTCCCTGTCTCGCTCTCTCGCTGTCTGCTATTACATATGCAAAATCAAATTATTCAAATTCAATTATTGTCAATTTTATTTATTATTAATGCGCATAATTGTCAAATTTGCCAAATTTATGAACGCAGTTAAAGAATCGTATATAAATATATAGATATATATGTATGTATATTTGTGACGACTTGCTTGCTGGTTACGCACACACACACACACACACACATATGTATACAGAGTGCAGTCCTGAAGTTTTATGCAAATCCGAATTCGAACGTCGCGTTTCTGCGCTCAATCCGCACGAATTTATGAGACATGTTGAAATGCATCTCACCTTGATTGTGGAGCCAGAGCTGGAGCCGGTCTGTGGAGCCACCAAAGACGTGCAGCTCACTCACATGTACATACATACATGTATGCATGCATATGTATGTGTATATGATGATGATATGCGTCTCGCTGGCCTCAAGATTAATGGCAACGCATTTAATTTGTTTTTGGGTGTTCTCTCTGCTCAGCTCAGCTCTGCTCTGCTTTCGTGTGGCACTCAACTGCTAGACTCAAGTCGCAACTTTAACTAACAGACAGACAGACAGAAGTTTGCATGCATATTTTATCCGCTACAGCTCGTGTTTAGTTTAATTCACTTGCCCAAGATTTACATTCTAGCTATTCTGCTCCAACTCCTGCTGCTTCAGCTACTCGCAGCTATTATATAATTTGGAAAATAATCCTTATCAACATAATATTATGCAATCCATGAGCGTGTAATTTCGTTTAGCACTTAGTAAAAAATAAGAATGTACAAAAACTAAATGTCTGGCGTTGAATTTTGACATCCAAATTGCGGCAAACAAAAGTCGAGGCGGAGCCACAAGGCACGGAACGGAGCAGACATTGCAGCTGTAGTTGTTGTTGCTGTTGTTTATTTCATTTTTTTTTTTTTTAATAACATGCTGAAAATGCTTTTTTAACAGCATGAAAATTATAACGCATCAGTCACGACATGACAAAAATAAAAAAAAATATGAATATAAAGTAAATTGAAGCAAAAAAAACAACCGGAATATGTTTCCCCTCTCACTTTTTGGCTGGGAAAATCTTGCGACAGACATTTGCAAAAGGCTTTCTTTCAGTAACTGGAAAAACTTTAGCATAAGAACGAAAATTGAAAACTTGATGATGGAATGAATGAAGTAAGAGGGAGAAACCGAGACAGAAGCCAAAGCAAAACAAAGCCAGATAGAAACTGAAATATAAATCATTAAAAATATCTGATATTTTTGTTGGGGGCTTTATAATATGCAAATTACGGTTAATAACATGCTCCAGTCGCTGCATAAATTAACAAACTATTCTCTGTTATTTTTCTAGTTTCTTTTTTCTTTTTAGATAATAGACCAAATCAATGAGCTGCCTTGTTAGAGGAGTCGAGCACTCGGCGGCTGCTCAGCAACTGTCTAATAATAATGAAATATTTCCTAGATGCTTCCCGCTCTCTTAGCCAGCCACAAAGGCTTTGTAAGACATGGTTGTCAATGTGTTGCCCAGTTGTTGTTGCTGTTGTTGTTGTTGTTGTTTTGGTTGTGTTGTTATTTATGTTGCTCGATGCGGCCATACTAATTTCAAATTTAAATCTTTGCGCTGTGACCTTTCATGCCTACCAACCATATCGAGATTGTATGTGTGTACATATGTACATACAGACATAAATAAATACATATACATATATATGTATAGATATTTATATTTATATATATTTCTCTTAATTTCGAAAGCGTATTAAATTACACTCATACACACACACACACACACACAGAGAGAAAAAGAGCCGATGCACGCTCCTCAACAACCCCGCCCCCTCGCCAACGGCATCATCATCGCACCCGCCCCCGCCCCCGCTCCCAAGCCTAAGAGTTGAAACAAGAATTTCAAGTATGTTTAACCCAAAACACAACACAACACAAAACTGAGAACCGAATCGATTCTGTTATTCTGGGTCTCAGTCCCGCTTCTCGGTCTCGCTTTCCGTCTTCGTCTCGGTCTTGGTTCTTGTTCTTTTTGGTCTCCCTGGCCTGCCCAGGGCCGGGGCTTAAAGTATTTCACAGGAAATCTTCGGAAACGAAACCCAAGCAACAATATGTTCTACACATTTCGTATTTCTTTCATTTTCTCTCTCGCTCGCTCTCTCTCTCTCTCTCTCATCTTCTTTCGCTTCGTTTGCTGCGCTGTGTGAGAAATCGAAATCCCAAAAACTAAATCCCTATAATGCCTTTAAGGGGGGCACAGAAACTGCCGCACACACGCACGACTACACTCATGTGTGTGTGTGTGTGTGTGTTTCGGTATTTCATTTTTGTTTTTTTCTTTTTTGGTGCCCCTACCCCTACTGCTCCCTCTCTGCAGCATGTCGCCCCTGCCAGAGTCAGAGAGTCAGCTTCAGCGTCAGCGTCAGCGTCAGAGCAGAGCCCGAGCGTGCGCACAGTCTATAATAATGATAAGATGGCTCTTAATCAGAAAATTTATATGGGCCCAGCATTTAGTTGTTGCTGCGCCAGCCTTTAGCTGACTCTGACTCTGCCTCCTGCTCAGTCCCAGTCCCAGTCTCAGTCCCAGTCTGACTCTGATGCTGATGCTGATGCTGATGATGGGTTATGCCCGTTTATAATTATGGGTCCTGTCAAATGCTAAATGAAGGGCGCATCAAAAGGCAGCCAGCAAGTCACAAGCCATACAATTTTCAGTTTTCAGTTTTCAGTTTTTTTTTTTTTTTTCAGTTTTCAGTTTAGAGAGCGTTACGCTATGTTGCAGATTGCTCGGCGGCTGCTTGGCCAGTTTCAGTTTGGTTGGCTGACTGCAGATCGCACTCTTGGCCATTTTGCAGCTGGGCGTGAGTCTGTTCTCATTGGTCGAGAGAAACGGGCTAGCCCCGTGTATATACATAAATATGAATCAAGGAGAAAGCTTACCGCTTGCACTCGTTCCGAAATTGTCTGCAATGAAAACAACAGATGAAAGTTGAGAGTTTAGTAAAGGAATATTATGATATAGATATATATGTATATATTCGGAGAAGGAGTGGGGGGTAGGGAGAGTGCAACGCCCATCTTTCACTCTAATTTAATTAACGCCAGCAGCTACAAATGCTACAACCCGATCTCGCCAAAAACAAACAAACAGATGAATTATCTTCCTCAACAAGTTCAATTCGCTGCCTGACGAAAATTTCTCAGACCTCAAAGCTCGCAGCACAATAAATCTTTTTCATATATAAATACGTATATACATATATTTTTTTCTGTGTGTGACCCAGGCTCGAATCACAGTTCGCCTGGCGGCTAACCAAAAAAAAAAAAAAAATAATAAAAGACAAAAAACGGAGTAGAAAACAAAAATGTTTAAAATTTTCGTGCAGACTTTGACCGCAGCTTGTTGTTGTCGTTGTTGTTGCCATAAAAATATGATATATATTCACACACTCTCGCACACGCATTGTGCAGCAGAGGCAGCTCGGCAATCAATCAAAAAAAAAAAAAAAGAACTATGGAACCTACGGCATCAGCTCGAAGTGTGAACCAAAAATATTTGGAGCAAATCAAATGCAGCAAATCGGAGCACGCCAAAAAAAGAAGAGGAAGAGATATGCGCATAAAGGCTGAACATTTAATATATATATATATATATATATATATATATACATTTTTGAGATATATATTTAATTTTATATATATTTTTATGAATATTTTTTTTCTTTAATCTTCATTCAACTTTTGATTTCTGCTGCTGCCGCTGCGTTCTCACACGCAAATCAAATCTAGTTGCCCTTTGTTGATTATATTTGTTCGTTTTTTATGGCTCTGCTCGGCTTTTGCATAAAGTTTGATTTTCTTTGGCTCTTAATCACCCGCAGCCTGAGGCATTATGCAAATTGAAGCCGAAGCTTAGCTAAAGCCAAACTCGAGCTGCTAAGACTCGGGTGATTCTCTTGGCGTTTTTGTTTTCTTTTTTTGGCGGTTGGCCCAGGCAAGAGGGCATATAAAATAAATATATGAATATAAGAGTAATATATATGTATGTATGTATATTTTGATACATCTGTAGTTTTAAGTATCTTTAATGTACATATATATATTTATATATCTCTTTATACATCTGTATATTACATATTCATATCTATATCTATCTATCTATATATATCTCTCTTTCTCTCTACATACATCTCCCCCTCTTCTCAGCCGTTTTGATTGAAGCTGCACCACTCTTAAGTCTTGCTGCTTTGGCAGTCATTTAGCCCGCTTGTAATAACATGGCTAAGAGTATTTTGTGAACTGCGCATTGGACTTTTGTTACAGCTGCGCAAGGCATTCAGGCAGCTCCTCGGCAGATCGTCTCCCGACTCCAACTCCATCACCATCGCCATCTCCATCTTCATCTCTGTCTGCCTCTGCCCTCTGCCTCTGCCTTCGCCCCTTCGCGTTCGTTGTCATTTAAGTCATCGAACACGCATTGCTACATTGTACACATGTAGAATGTTTTGTGGTGTCGGTGCTTGACGGTGTCGGCGGACAGTGGACGGTGGACGGCGGACGGTGGACGGTGTCGATGTCAGTGTCCTGCGGCCAGCGGCCATTGCAGTTGGCTTTAACAATCCATTGGCATTGCCAATGGCCCTGTCCCTGGCCCGCAGTTCATAAATAATCGTCTTAAGTTGATGCGCTCGCTGACTGTCGGCGGTCGCTGGGTGGTTCGTGGTTCTCACCAAGGCCTCCAAGGCATTGCGACAGATTAAGCCCGGCCAATGGCCATACACACACACACACACACATGCACACAAAAAGTATCTTTCAGATTGTTTTTGCTGTTGTTGTTGTTGTTGCAGCCGCAGCAAAACGCATTAAAGAAAGCCAACGCAAGCCGTTCAAATATTCCAAAAACGTTTCAATGAATGTCGCCGACGCAGTGCCTCAATTTTTGTCACTCTTCAACGGCCCCTCATTCACTCTCGCATCTCGCTCTCTCTCTCTCTCTCACTCACGCGCAGAACAAGTCGTGTCTGATCCCATTTTAATATTCTAGATACTTAAATAAAATACGTGTCTGGCTTGGCCAACAAACGTTTATTGTTTGTTAATTGATTTTGCTGGAAGTTGTCGCCGTCTGTTAAAATGCAAAGTGCAACTTCGAACAAACTTTGCCGAGCTGGGCGAGCGAGAGAGAAACAGAAGCAGACACAGAAACAGATACAGAAACAAACAGAAGAACGAGGCGAACACAAATAGCATTTGGTATGCAAAATTTGTTTGGCCCGTCCGAGTTGGACAACTTGTGGCTCTGGGGGCTTAGGCCAGTTCTCACTGACTCCGGCTCTGACTACGGCCTGGGCCGCAATTAATTTGCAGACAGCGAAGCTGTAGCTCAGCCTTGAGGCAACGGCCGGCAGTTGACAATTGTCAAGGACTGCGTCGGCTCACAGTTTGACAGGAGGCGGCGGGCAGAGGGCGGCGGCTGACGGGCGGCGGGCGGAGGCCTCTGTCCGTGGCGACTTGGGTCATTTAACGGTAATTACCAAAGCGCGACAGAAAAGTTTCTGCGAAAAACGTGCGGAGTGGAAAAGCGCTCCACGGCTCAAGTGCCGACAAAGCGGCCAAGTGAAGCATAAAAATGAAGCACCCAAAAAAAAATAGAAGAAGAACGAGGAAAAAAACAAACCCAGAATCGAAACGTTGTAGAAAAGCCAACGGACCACACGATTTTCCAAAGAGTAACAGAGTCAAGCGCGACTCCAAGTCTATTTATGTGGCTATTGAAGTGGGCCTCGTCTCTTGGCTACACTTCAAGCCACACCACTCCATTGAAGAGGCTCTGTATGTGTGTGTGTGTGTGTTTGTTTGTGTTTTTTTGGCGGCTTTGGCTTTGATTTTTGCTTGATTTCTTTCAAAATCAAGCCAACACACATAGCACACACATGCCCCAGAGAAGAAGAGCGTGAAGAGGGAGGCGGAGTTCCGAGTCGAAATAGAGTTGCAGATGCAGCAGAGCAACGGCTGCTGCTCCGACTCCTGCTGCTGCTGCCGCTGCTGCTCAGCGACTGTGACGCCATTTTCAGGTAAAGAACTGAAAGCGAGGCCAGCGTATGCAAAAGAGCCAGAGACAGAGCCAAAAACGCAGACAGAGCCCAGGCCAAAGAACATGTCCAAAGGCGAACCGCCAAAAGGATAATCAGCAACAATTTAGTATTATTACACCACGTTCGAAGCCATCGAAGTCTAAGCGAGCAGCAGCAGGAGAAGGGCGAGAGAGCTAAGCTGCAGCGCACACAAAGTTGTCTGTCAGTTTTTTGTTGTTGTTGTTGCTGTTGTTGCTGTTTTTTAAGCCATAGCCACGAGGCCAAAGCCGAGGCTGGAGTTGGAGCTGAAGCAGGAGTTGGAGCTCAAGTATGCATTTCAAAGAAAATCATTATTATCGATGCGGCAAAGGAGTGTGAGGCGCTGTGTGGCTAAATCTGTAGAGACGACAGACCAAAACGGAGAGACTAGAGACGATGGACAGACAGAGAGACGGAGAGACGGACGAATGGCTGACTGGCTGAGCTCGCTGAGCCGCAAGTTCATTCCTTTTGGGTATTTTCACGTGGACGTAGATTGAGTTTCAATGGAAAAATGATTTGCAAATTGACTTTAACGAATTGCTCGAGTGAGCAACCTGCTGGCATTTGGAATTTTGATTACAGCATAGACACACACAGAGAAAGAGAGAGAGAGAGAGAATCTGTTTCTGTGTGAAGAAAGCTGCATGTAATTGGCACGCATTGCGGAGTTGAAGCTACGCCCCATTGGTTAAGCTAGGCAATTTGGCTACACTAGGCAACAAAGTTAAGCAAGGAAAGGAAAAAACTGTGTAAAAATGGAATTTTATAAATATAATATACATTTATAGAGATATGCCATATATGTTACACTAGGCAACAAAATTGAGCAATAGAATATAGAATTTGTAGAAATGGAATTCGATAAATGTATAATATTTATATACTCATAGATACATATATCATTTATATGCAAGAGAATTTAAAACACTTTTTCGGAATGGAATTTGATAAATATATAATACATAACTATGCTATATGTGATATATATAATGATGTACACCCACATATATGATTATGTCGATCGATTATCGATAGACCCACTTCAGCTAACGATAGATTTATATATACTGATTAATGATTTTCGCTATGCTCTTATTGGCCTACTTCATTATATACAACATACATATTATTATTATATTATATGAAACAAAATAAAAAGTGTTGATCATAAAATCCAAATGCAATCGTAATATGCGCTGCACAGGAGATGCACTTTGCGGCATTGGCTGATCCATTAACAGGAAACGTGGACATGAGGGCGGCCGTTGAGTTGAGCCTAGTTGGGGCAGCAGTTGCCTTTGTTTGGCAGTTTTGTGGCCGGTGGCAAGTTCGTATATCATTATAGAAATTACCTACTGCGCCTGGCCATGAGGCAGCAGCAGCGGCAGAGTCAGCCATTGTTAGTAGTCGCTGCCATTAACGTTAACTCTTTGGCACAATCTGGGCAACAGATCTCGCTGCTGGTGCCGGCGATAGCGCAACAAAACAATCGCAAAACAACAAAAAAAAAAAAAAGAAAAAACAATGCCACACCACTGTCATGCGGCAGGTTTCCGTTTAACAAACCACCGAAAAAAAAAAAAAAAAAAATAGAAAGAACAAAAACAAAGCCAAAGCAAATACGATATTGTAAATCAATGAAATCTAATGGAAACATTGACGTCAGTTGGCGCGTAAGACTGATAAAGGTTCGATTGGGTCTGGCAGTTCGGTGTTTACAGTTAGCTCAAGTACTTACCAGGACTGCCAAGGAAGACTGAGGAATAGAGCCGCCGGGAGGCGTCTGCGTTGCGAGCGTCGGCAGGTGAGGACCATTCTCTTCGACACCATCGTCCTGCAAAGGAGAAATTGGAAAAGCCGCACATTAATTAACGAAATCAATAACAGTATTTGCGATAAAGTATCTAACTAACTATCTATCTATATATATATATATATATATATATATATATATATATATATATATATATATATATATTGTATTGTATGTATGTATGTATAAGCTATCATATCTAAGGTTCTTAAGTTCTTAAGCCGTGCTGCCGGCAAAAACCTGAACTCAACTCAACGAACTGTCGCACGCGATTTGCAACACTTGTCAAACTTTCAAGATTTGCGCAATATTGACAGAATGTTGAATATGTTAAGCCACACACTCACACACTCACACAGACACAGTCACATTGAGTGACAGGTGGAACGCTTTGAGCTTACGCCCACAACTATCTGTAGCTTATGGCCTCTGCTCTCAGCTTTATGGGCACTTTGAGCGCATAAAACTTTAAATGAAACACTGTAGAAAATAAGATGAGAATGGCGTTAATAATAATTTGGTTTATTGGCCCATTGAATGAAGCCAAGTGCCTGGGCGTTGCCAGCCCAGAGGGTGGCTAACACTCGCGCCCCAATTTCTATTATTTTCCTGCTTTTTTTCTTCTTCTCTTCTTCTTCTACTTCTTCTGTTCACTGAGGGCGTCGCACCTTTATTTAAAATTCTAACTTGGCCAGCACAACAACAACAACAACAACAACATTGAGGCGTCTGCCTCGTTTTCTTAATGGCCAATTTTCTTGGTAGTAATGGGCACGTTTTATGGACGCTTTTGTGGGGTGTTTATCGTGCACACAAACTGCAGTCGAGGGTTGACAATGCTTACTTTAAAAAACAAAAAGAGAACGTCTATATATATTCTAATAAAAATATTAATGGCATATTAGATGTCGCAGCTGTCGCACCTGTTTAATCAAATTCAAAATGCGCTCAAACAATCAGCAAAACAACAACAGTACAAAACAAAATAAAATAAAAGCAAAACAAATTAATTGAGTTGAGCTGAGCAGAGACAAAGACCAAATTGTTCGCACATAAATCTTTGTACTAAAAATTTTATTGTCGTTTTTATAGTTAAAAAATAAAATAAAAACAAACACACACACACACACGCATAAAACTACTCAAACGGCAGCCCGAGCCAAACAGTCTGCGCTGAAGCGCTCTCTGAGAGAGGCACACACACACACACATACTCTCATGCATACTCAAGAGATTTCCCCGTCGCTGTATCGTAAGTTGAGCACACTGGCTGCTTGCCGCCTGCTTATATCGTAAGAAGGCAGCGCCATTGCTTAGCTGCCTGCAGCTGTCGCGCTCGTGCAAGCGAGACGGCGCTAGTCAACTGCCGCGCTGTGTGTGCGTGTGCGAGGCGAATTCAAAGCGAATTGAGTAGCGAGACGCAGCGACCAGTCAATATAAAGGTTGTTTTTGTTGCTGTAGCTGTTGCTGTTGGCGCTTTTTTTTCTGTTTGTAGACGCCAAAGCCAAGTTAATGATTTTGTGTTTTGTTTTTCGTCATTTTTTTTTCTTCTGGCTGCTTATTATGCAATGTTAAATCAATAAATTGACAAAAATGTGCGCGCCACAACTTGAGCCAAAAGCAAAGCAGAAGCATAGCAGCAAAAAAAAAAAAAAAACGACAAGGAAATATTTTCCAAATAGTTTTTCAAGTTTGTTGTTGTTGACAATTTTTATGATATTTTAAATAGCCGGCGTGTGTGTTTGTCACAAATTTCAAGAATGACAAAAACAAAACGAAATATTTGTTGTTTCTGCCCCATTTTCCATTTCTCTCCCAACTTTTCCCGTCGCTATTTATAGTAAAACTATTTTTGAGTGTCACGCCACTGCCTCATGCCCCCCAGCTCCCCTCGCCCACACCCTTCACGCTCTTAAGTGCTGATAAATGGCGCTAGACTCTTTTGGGCTGTCATTTTGATTACAAAGCCGATGAGAAAAAAAAAGCCGAAAAAATAGGAAAATCAAAAACTAAAACATAGCAAATACAATGCATTCTTATCAGCAAGGCACAAAGTTCAAATGCAGCTCAAACAACGAGTGACACACATACAAATACACACACACACACACATATGTATATACATATACATATATATATATATATATATATATATATATATATATATATATATAGAATGAATTTTCCATACTGCAGACATTTCGACATTTAGAAATAGAAGCCACCCCAGACAACAACAACAACAACAGCAAGAACAACAATTGAACCCCAAATACCAACGTCTGTTCTGTATCTGTAGCTCTGACTGTCTCTCTCCCTTACTCTCTCCATATACATATATACATATCTACATATATATGTGTATGTATGTATGTGTGTGTTTAGATAAAATTGTGTTTCGAAAGTGACAGTTGAAATGATTTATCACTTGCCAGCGCGACTACTGCAAGGCGCAAACGTCTACCCCGACCCAGCAGCCTCGTTGCCCCCCACCACCCACCGCACTCGACCCAGCAGCCCCACCCACTCTGCCTTTTGCTGTCTGTCGTCAAAGTTTTTAGCAGCGTTTGCTTCGTCGCTCGCATTTTTGTGTAGAAAAATTGAAAATTGCTTTTTTTTCCGTTGCGCCCCCTCTCGGCGTACCCCTATTGCTGGCCACGCCCCCGCGCCCCAAAAGGCACATTGTTGCTATCACAATCAACTTCATCTTTCCAATTTTCTACTATTTGGCTTTGTTTCCCCAGTGTAGCCCCATCCCCAGCCCCCTGCTCCCCTGCCCCTCCCAGTCGCCCACTCTCACATTGTTGCTGGCGCTGCTGAGTTTTTCATATGAAAATTTAATTCCAGCCCCCAAGTCGGGCCACCCAGCTGCCCCCCTATTTTCATTTCATACACCACACACACACACTCTCTCTCTCTCTCTGTCTGTGTGTGTGTGTTGCGAGCTAATTTAAAAATTTTTGTAATTTTTTCGCCTTGCTCTTTTGGAATTTTTGCAATGCGCGACAAAATGATTTATGTCGCTGCCTGCGCAAAATTAAAAATATTACAAAGCAACAACAACAACAGCAGCAACAGCAGAAACAACAACAACAACAACAGCTAAATGACAAAACGACAACAATGTTCACATTTAAATAACACACAAAACGAGCAAAACAGAACAAAATATATTTTTTAAATATATAAAATGAAAACAAAATGTAAAAATATATTCGTATATACACATACATACATACATATCCATATCTCTCACTATATATATTTATTTATATATATTCTGCTTTTTTTTTCAGCTTTAAATGAAAATGTTGAAGGAAAAAAACATTTTGCCATTTTATTATTATTATTATTTTTTTTGTCTGCTTTCCCATTTCTTTTTCGGGTTTTTCCAATTTGATGCCAAACAATTTCGAATGACGACAATGGAAAAAAATCAAAAGAAAACCGCAGCAATTTTTCATCATTTTGCACGTGTAAATTTTCCAATTGGTTGAGCGTGTGAAATGCGAGAGCAAAAGTGGGCAAAGTGGTGGGCTGGCAGCCGATGGGCGTGGCCAATCGTTGCTTTAATGAATGCACTTAATGCCAGAGCAACAGCAGCAGCCGCAGCAGGAGTACGAGCAGCGGCCACAGGTGCCCAAAAAACTTGACAGGTATTAAAACAGGTGGGGCAGGTGGGGCGATAGCACAGGTGAGCTACCTAACTGCGATTGCCGTCGGCGGGTTGCCATTGAATTACAACAGACAAAAGCACCAAGAGCCAGAAATCAAAATTGAAACCCAGAAAAAAAACTTAAATATTTTTAAGTATTATCTCACATGTTGTATATAAAATAAATATAAACTATGTATTTCTAAATTAAATTAAATTTTTTTTCGAATTATTTAGCTGTTAATTAATTTATTTGTTAATTATTTTTGGGTAGATTTTATTTTTGTAGACTTAAAATCTATATGTATATGTATATTTACTTTATTTAAAATATATATACATATACCTGGATATTTATATACACATATGTACGTATTTAGTATATATATCCGCCGATTTATTTCATTTTTGATCCCATTGAAACATTTTAAATTGCATTTAAGTCCGTTTAAGCTTATTTCTCATTCCATTTCATTCCCAACTCATGTGTCTCTATATCTATCTCACTCTCTCTCTGCCACATCTCCATTTTGTTTCCTTTTTTTACTGCAATATTTTGCAAACTCTTTTGTGTAATTTTTTGCATACACAAACAAATTTTATATGCATTTTTTACAGTTTTTTTTTTTTAGCGCTAAAGCGTGCGGGGGTGGAACGTAAGCCACATACCCTGTAATCTACTCCCCATAACTTACACCATATGTAGCCAGATTTATTTGAAAACGAATGTCGGAAGACTTCATCATAATTTGTATTTCTTACATATAAAAATACAAATCCAATTATATTATAAAATATATATTTTTTATTAAATTTTAATTACAATATATTTATTTAATTATAATTTTGTACTGTCTTTTTATATTAAGGGAATTAAATTCTTTTTTTATTAATTTTATTTTATTTTTATTTATTTATTATTTTTTATGTGAATTACGCATTTACTGGCCGTTTACAGGGTATTCTAATGGTGAGCAGACTCAATTTGCTGATTGCACCTATGTTTTCAGTTTGGCCGGAAGGTGGCGCTGCTGCAGCTGCTTTACGACTGTGCAAAAGCAACAGCAACAACAACAACAACTGAATGTTGTCTATGTGTCTGCTGTTATTGTCATTGTTGTTGTTGCTGTTGTTGTTGGCATTTTCCGTTGCAATTTTTACATTTAAAATTTTTTTTTGTTAAATTCAAATGAAATAAAATGCTTTTCACGCATGGTTATAAAAATAATGCCAGACTTAAATGTGCACACAGTGCAAAAGAGGGAGACAGAGAGATGAGGTGTGGGTGTGAAAGCGAGATAGGAGCTGTTGTTGTTGTTGCTGTTGTTGTGTCTAATGCATTAAAAAAGGCAACAGCCCAAAAAGGAATTTCAAGAGCTTAGTTTAAAAATGCATAAATGCACAAAAATCTATATATATAAATTTATTGATATTTCATTTGTATTTTATTTTTAGCATGTGTGTTTGTGTGTGATGGAAGTGGGCGTGTCAGCTTAACTGGCATATGGCAAAGGCTTTCAGGCAATCCGTTGTCGATGTTTGCAAATTCAATAAAAATTTGTATCTTTTTTTTTTTCGCCAAAGAAATCGGGAAAAATGCTGAACATGACTTGTAACTTAAGCAAAGGCAAAAGTTTGTCACCCAGCGCGACAAGGAAGGCTCCACAATGGTCCACGCCGCCTCTCCCCTTTAGTCTCATTCTCAGTCATTGTCTGTCTTTGTCTGTCTGTCTGTCTGCCTGCCAGGCCACATATCGCTTTACACTTGAAATGAATTTGAAAGTCAGACGCACAGCTCGTAACTCTTTGCTCTCACACAAGACACACACGGCGAATAACAACAACAGCAACAACAGCAACAACAAGACATCATCAGCACTTGGAGTTGCTGTAGGAGCTGTTGCTCAGCTCTCTGCCTCTCTCTCTCTCACACACTCTCGCACTGTCTCGCTCTTTATCTGAACGCAGGCCCGCGCGACTAATATAAACGTACAATGGACCAACTTAAGCTGAAATGACAGTTGCGACATGTTTGCGTAGGCGTGTGCGATCTCTGCCAACAGCAACAACAGCAACAGCAACAACAACAACAACAACAAGAGGCAAATGCTTTGGTATTAATTTTTCTTGTTGCCAGCCAGGTCGCAGCGAGCTGACAATAAACTTTATCGCATTCATGTGAATGCACTTTATGACACCTACACACACACACACACACACACACACACACACACACAGACTCAGTGAAGAACTTGTTTTTGCGACTGACTAAGAAATTCCTTATATTATATATACATACACACACATACATACATATATACACGTATTATAAAGCGTTATTTTTGTACGCCTTTTTGACTACAACTGATTTGGCTTAAATTAGCTACATTTGATGAGTTCTGCCAACTCCTGCTCCTGCTCCTGCAGTGTCTGTGTGTGTGCTTGCGGTCAGCGGCTGTCGCAGCGTCTGGCAGCCGCGTGACTCGGGCGGCTCACTCGTCCGTTGCGCTGGTCACGTGACCCTAATAAATCACAGAATTAATGTTACGTAAAATGGAGTTGCGCACGGCGAGTCCTTTAACGGGAATAGCCAGGCTCAGGCCGGCCAAACTTCGAGACCAGAGCCAAGTTACAGTTCCAGCGGAAACTGTGCCAGCCGGAAATTGAAAAACGTTTGCGGCATTTCTGATAAGCGCCGGCCCAGACAAACAAATCGTGTAACTATATTAATGTGGCAAAACACACACACACAGATACACAATATACATATGTATGTGTTTAAGTCTGTTTGGCTCAGTTTTTTGTTTTTTTGTTTTTGGTTCGTCTTTTATGGCTGCTGTTTAATTGTCTGACATTTTTTAATAACAAAGGCAGACACACACACGCACGCACACACACACACACACAGAACGCATGGAAGTGTGTATATTTGGCATCTCGCTTGCGCATTAAGACGCAGGCGCATTAACAGCTACAGCTACAACAACAGCAACAACAACAATCAGAATAACGTGTAGCAAGCGCCAACATTACGGCCATTAAAAATACCCAAAACGACAACGACAATTTCCTCATTATCGTAAAATTTATTCAAGCAAAATAAATTCATTGGTCGTTAACCTTGACACTGGTTTTTCCTTTTTTACACTCAACACACACACACACACACTGCCATTGTCTGTCTGTGTGAGTGTGTACATAAAATTCATGCTATGATGCGTGTTAAATAGTCGCTGTCATTGCGTCTGCAACTTGGCTAAATCTCTCTGTGCGTGCGTGTGTGTGTGTGTGCCTGTCATGTTGTATGTAGACCCAAGTAATCTGACTAGACTTGCGAGTTCATAAAACAGAACTTTTAAAGCAGCCTACACACAGACGACAGTCCAGCTCCAGAGCCTGCTCCTGCTCCTGCTCCTGCTCCTGCTATAGCTGGGCGCTTACACTGTCCAGCAAATTGCCGTTACTTGCACTTGAGCATGATTCAGCTCGAAATTCAACTAAGCTGAGTGTAATTTCTGCCGGCAGTTCGCCCCAAATCTAAATGGGGGCCTCCTCCTGCCACACATATAGAAAAGAAAGAGTAATTTCTCGCTGAATGACGCCAGTAAGTATGCTACAATAATCGATAAACTGCGAGCTGCACATGTGTGTGTGTGTGTAATGTTTGTTGCTTACTGCTTGACTGCACACACACACACACACACACACAGACAGACTTGAATTTTGTCGAGTGATTTGTCATGGCAGCTCGCGAGTCGCTTAGGCCTTTGCAGCTCCTTTTGTTTATGCAGCTAGCCTTTGCCGTAGGCTTTGACTAATGGGCCACACCCCCTTAAGGGGGCAGCTGACTTAGAGTGTTAAGCTTCAACAAGTTTCAAGTTTAAAGATGAACAAAAAACTGAGCTCCGATTAAAAATGAAATGTGAATATCTATATGAATACTATGTGAATACTATGAATACTGTGAATATTGTGCATTCTTTGTATAGTGAGTGAAAACCTAGAGCATAAAATAAAACAGCACTCGAATAAATGCGAACAATATAAAATGAAAGAAAGTTTCTTCTTGTTTTTTTCTTCATGCGCAGACCAAACAAAACGTATGTGTGTGTGTGTGTGTGTGTGTTGGTGTGGCAGCTGGTTGTGTGCGTATTGGCGAGAAGTCCAGGCCACGACAAGCTGCGGCGCGACTCCTTCGCCTCGGACAACGCTGCTCGGCGCTTGTGGCTCTCCTCGTGCTCAGCTCAGCTCAGCTCAGCTCTGGCTCAATGTTGAGTCGAGTTGAGTTCAGTTGTCGTCATCATCGCCATCGCCATCGCCATCGCCATCCTCGTGCCTCGCTTGCTTTTATATAAAAACCGACAGCGAGTCGGCAACTTCAGCCAAGCAAAATGCCCCACACACACACACTAACACATTCACACTCACACACATATACAGCAGCTTCAGCTTTTCTATGCTCCTCGTTTTCCTTTTTTCTATCGTATTTTTTCGACATTTCTTTTATTTTCAGTCAGCAGAAAAATTCTTATACACGAGCTGCGTGTTTTTCTTTTTTTTCCCATTTTTCGCTCCTCTTCGTCTTTTGCTCTGGCAGGCACCGTTTGGTGCTCGGCGCTCTCTTGGCGCCTGCTCCAGCCACGTCTGTCTCAGCCCGTGTGTGTATGTGTGTGTGTGCTAGTGTGAGTGTGTGGAGCAGTCAGCTCACTTTTCTTTTGAATGATTCGATGATTTTAAGCGCCTGCGTTATATGAAAACCAATCGCATCAAAGCACCCCATTAAATTTCATCGTCAGGCATATATCCTTGCCACAAATACACACACACTCACACACACACAGACAGTGGCTGCGAGATAAATGAACAGACAGAGGACATGGCATAGAAATAACAACAGCTGCTGTTGCTGTTGCTGCTCCTGCTACTGCTGCTACTCCTGCTACTGCTGCTGCTACTCCTGCTTGGCTGCTTCCATTCGTCCTGGCCAAGTCTGCATCTGCAGCATCGCCTGCTCCTTTCAATACCAGACGCGCGTGGCCCAAGGCAATGTTTGTTATGTGCCATGGAAATCCGTCAGTAGACGTTGCAGCTGCTGCTGCACACACACATATTCACACACACCCACACACACACCAACGCCCACCCATTCGCCTGCATTGTCATCATTATGTGCTGACGGCGTAAATGGCTCTATCAGCGCATTCTGCCTGCGCCAGGCGCCGCCTTTTGGGAGCCTGGTGTATGACATGTGGATATGGATGAGGATGTGAATGCGAATGCGAATGTGGTGGCTCAGCACGGACATGCTGCAGCTGTGGAGCGACTCAACTTTAAGGCACTCATTGTTCGAGCTTCGCTCGTTGGCTTAAAGTGCTTTTAATGGCTTCATGCAAAAGGCGCTGCCTTTTAAAACACACAAGTCATGCTCGGCATTTTATATAGCAGCAGCAGTGGTAGCAACAGTGGCAGCAGCAGCAGGAGTAGCAGGAGTAGTTTCACATACTTTTATACATAGCTAGTCTATCACTGGCCCCGCCTCCCACCCAAGCAAACTTTAGCTGCTGCTGCTGTTGCTTTTGCTTTATTTGCAGTTCTCATCGTAGCAGTCGACGTCGTTCATTTTTTTTTTTGTATTTCTTCCTTTTGCTTTGCTTGCCTTTTTTTCTGGCTAACATTTAATGGGTTTTTCAGAAAATTGCATTTTCTTCTTTGGCACTCTTTAGACTTTTTGTTTAGCTGCTACTTTTCCAGCAAAGAGTCGCAGTTGCTGCTGCTCCTGCTCCTGCTCCTGCTCCTGCTCATGACCATGGCTGCCATATTAGATTTTGAATGCATTTCCGCTTTTTGCCGCAGCGTGCAAACTTTTGTTCGCCATGTTGGCGAGCCGTCTCTGTATTGGTCTATCTATGTGCGAGTGTGCGATGTATGTGTGTGAAAATATTTTGGACTGACTGACAGCTGTGCCAGTGTATGTGTGCGTGTGTGTGTGTGTCTGTCTATGTGGGTTCGCTCCTGCTTGCCTCTGGTTGGCTCTGCTCTTCCTGGCTGCATTAAAAGTTTGTTTCATTCTGCTTTAGTTTGTTGTTTTGTTTGATGAAAAAGTCCAAGTTGTTGCGCAAAGTTTTTATGCAAGTTTTGCTATTTTGGCAAATGGATATGCCCCAACGTACCCACGCCCACGCTGCGCAATCACATTGTTAGCTGAGTGGGTGCATGAGTAGGTAGTCCATGAGCTGCACAGCTATATCAAAGTTGGCCATATTTGAGTACACACACACACACATATACATCTCTTTCTCTCTGTCTATATACATATATATATCGCACTCTCTCTATATATACGGGCAACGTCTATACATTTCTCGCATGAGTTGCAGCTAGCTGGCTGGCTATCAATGCTGAAGTTTAATCAAACTTTAAGCCAAAACGAAAGCAGCTGCTGGCTAATAAAAACCTGTCTAAACTTTACATGCAACTGCCACAAAACTTGCCTCAAATGTGCTTAACTGCATATTCGCCCCGCACACACACGCACACGCACACTTATGCCCACTGTACGCCTTCAAGTTATGCAGCCGTGGAGCATTGCATAGCTCAGGGCGCGGACTGCCTACGCGGACGGGCGGACATTCGGACATCCTGCCGGCTCTTTTTGCGCTGCATTGGGGGCATGCCACGGCGCCCTTGAGCACACCTGAAAGCCATTTCAAGCTGGCACAGTGGAAACCAAATCAAATATTCAGCTCAATTCATTAGACAAATGTTTTTTTTTTTCTTCTTTTTTTGGGAGTATATTTTCGCTGCGGGGCCATTAAAATATTTGGTTACAGTCGATGCGACCGGTTGCTAATCCACTATAGCCGGGCCGTTACTTTAATGGCTAATCATAAAAGGCCGGAATGTGTGGCGTCTCTCGGAAATCGATTATCGGGCGATGTGACAAAACAGAGCTCGAATATTGTGCGCGCCTCATGCCATTTAACTGGCCGTAAATCTTCAAGGACGGACAGCAGCCACGAGTCAATCATCGCCGATGATGATTTAACGATAGGCGAGGCATTTAATTGCCATGCGACAACTCGCTCCCTCTCTCTCTCCCTCTCTCTACCTCTTTCTATCGCTGGGCTATAAAAATTGTGGCGCTTGTTTCGTTGGCGTTTAACGAGATGCCAAAGGTCGAGCAAATGATTTGATGTGACAAATTTCAAAGTCGAAGTTGGAATTGCAGTTGTAGTCGGAGTTGAGCTTGTTTCAATTTCGTTAAATGTAGACACCTGTCGAGCAGGGGGCGGCTGTTTCAAATTGAAAACGTGTCCAACAGCAGTCATCAATTTTTAAACACGAGTAATCACTTTGTAAACGCTACACAGACCAGAGACCAGACCCAATCGTCCCCAGCAAGTTGACTGCTCCGGCGAGGGTTGGCTTATCCCATGTAAGGCTGAGGCTGTTGTCTGGCAGGAAACGGCACTGACAAGTATGCCTCAAATTTCAGCATCGTTTCCCTCTCTCTCTCTCTCCCTCTCTCTCTGGGTGTGTGTGTGTGTGTGGGTCGCTTGATTTTCAAATTTCGGCACGTAACTACGTAAAGTTGCACACATTTTTATACAATTTGTTGCATGCATAATTCAGCAGGACAATCGCCAGGATTCGGGCGCATCAAGTGAATATCAAGCGCATATTGTGGTGGATTTATGTATTCCAGCCGGGATGAACGTGCCACCCAACACCAGCTACGCGCTCATCTCCTTGGAATTATGATGAGTCGAGTGTGGAGTGTGGGCGGTAAATTGTATTATTTATATGTTTCAAGTGCCAAGCAGCAGGAATTGTATTCAATTGAGCGAAATGTTTATTGCCTGGAATATTAGAAGAGCATTACAAATGGGGAAACTCTTTCAAGTTCTATTCGTAGTGAGCACTCTTGTAACCGAAATGACAAGGGGACCAGAAGAAGAAGAAAAAGATTCTCTTAAGGGGATAGAATTCTTCCAATTTATCAAGATTTCCGATATATCGGTGCACAAATTATCGAGACTCGACTGTAACAGCTCCTCTACACTCCAATAGGCCTCTCTGAGCTCCGTTTCAAACTGGTTCATCGCTCATCTCATCGCTGGCATCGTTAATTGCCAATTGCTTAGCCAAATGCGTTGCCCCCGAGGAGACAGCGAGTGCAAACAAAGAAACTGATATGCAAAGCGAAAACAAATCCCAGAGCCCAGAGACATTCAAACAGACATTAAGAGCATGTTAATCTATTGAAATAAGCGCCATCATTTGTCTATCAAAGCGGGCATTCGCAATGCCCAGCTCGAGTCGAGGTGTACCCCAGGCATTCCAGTGATTTAATTGATGTTTGGTCATTTGAGTTTTGTGTGCCGAATCAACTCGCTGTTTTTTTTTTCTTTTTGCAGTGCCAACTAAAACTCAATACTGAAATCGAAACCAAAAGCCGACGTGACGCGACGCGACGCGACGAGCAAATAAGCAAATTTATTAAATTCTCATTTATCAACATCATAAATCAAAGTTTTTAACCGTGGCGCTCGCTTTTCAGTTTTCAGTTTCAGTTTTGAATTTGTCAGCAACAACAACAAATCTACATATACATATATGTATATATGCATATACACATATATGAAATGATCTATCAACAGTTGCCGTTTGGCGTTGATGTTTCTGGTTTTGTGTATAAATTTGTATATTTTGTTTTTTAATTGCTTTCTAGTCGTCGTCTCTTCGCTTTTATGACTAGTTAATTTTGCCTGTTTTTGATTTTGATTTGGCATTTTATTGTTGCCGCTGTCATTTGTTGGCCAAACGGTTGACCGGCTGCCTGGCTGCCCGCCTGCCTCGCTGACTTTATTGAGCGCAATGAACTATAAAAATGTGCGAGAATGCTTCAAAAGCTGCGCTGCACTTGACAACTTAGTGACGGACGGACACGGCTCTAAACGAAACAATTGAATGAATGAATGACTGACACACTCACACACACACAGACAGAGAGGGAGCTGCCTGTATGTGTGTGTGTAATCTGTCAAATACCCTGCCTCACTTTTACTTTCACTTTGACCTTTAGCAGCTGTCAAAATGGCCGCTGCAAGTGTCAATGTTGTTGTTGTAGTTGTTGCTGCTGTTAGATTTGCCTTTGACAGGCAAACGGTCGGCGGCAGTCGCCAAAAGTGCGAAAAATGATGTGCGGCAACAGCAACAGCAACAACAACAACAAGAACAGCAACAAAACGCGGCTTTGAACTACTAAATCATTTTTGACAGTTGGCGGCGCTGCGACTGCGACTGAGACTGCGACTGCGACGCCGGGGAAAGCCCCAAGCAGCGCAATCAATGCGACGTCTGTGTATGTATGTGTGCGTGCACACTTTAACCATGACCTTGAACGCTACTACACACACAGACACAAACACACACACATTGCTTTTGTTTATGCAATAAATTAAAAGCAATAATTTTTCATCTTGAAGCAGCAGCAGCAGCAACGGCAGCAGCAGCAGCAACAGTTGAAAGTTCGCCCGCTGCGGCACAGCGCATTAATTTTGTGTAAAGTTTATACACCAATACACACACACACATTCAGAGATACAGTTGCATGGCGGCTAGGTGGGCGGAGTGCGGCAGGGCCGAGTGATAAAGCACCGCAGCGACATTGGCAGCAACGTCGACGCCTGGGCAGACATTGTTTTTAACTCGCTGCGACTGCGTCGCGTGCTCTCTCCTCTCTCCCTCGCTCTATCTTACTCGCTCTCTCATTCGATACGCGCAAAAACAATAATTCAACTTGTGGCGGTGTCTGCTCCACATACGGGTAACTGCCACAGGCGCAGGCAGAGGCCGTGGCAGCAGCAGCAGCAGCAGCGGCAGAGGCAGAGGCAGCGGCAGCGGCACAGGTTCAATGCACGCTTTGCGCCTGCGCAGGGCAAACAAATTGCAAGCGACACACAAACACACACACAGAGCAACTGTTACTCGGCTCCTCGCTCTCTCCTGCTCTCTCTCACTCCCGCTCTCTTTGTCTTGCACTGTGCCATTAATTCTAGCGCTCGCCGGCTTGTTTGACAGTTCTGACAGACGATTATTTAAAGTTGTGCTTAAATGCGCGCTCTCTCGCTCGCACTCACTCGCTTTCGCTGCGTTTGCCTGTGTATGTATATGTGTCTGTGTCTGGCCCTGGCCATGGCCGTTGCATTTGTTGTTGTTGCTGTTACTGTTGCTGTTGTTGTGGGCGCACAGAAGTCACACAAAACCGTGTTCCACTTTAGTCCTTGTGCCGCTCTCTCTCTCTCCCTCCCTCCCTCCCTCTCTCTCGAGAGCTTATAATACAAATTACACTTTTTGGCATATTTCATTTTCATTTTCGGTTATTTTTTGCTTTCTTTGTTTCTGTGCAGAGCCTAAACGCTTGTGTGTGTTTGTCTGTCTGTCTGTCCGACTGTCTGCCCTTACTGGGTTAGTAGGTCCTGGTCCAGCAGGAAAACAAATGAATAACGTCTAGCAGCCGGGTCTGGTCGTTGCGCTCTGGCTGGGCTACTGACTGGGCTGCGGCTTTTACAACTATTGCTAATTTCGAGCGTCTTTAATGGCTTTACACGCCATTCCTCAAGTTAACGCCGCCAGCTGCAACGCGTTGTAGCCTTTTCGATAAACTGCAGAAGCGGGGGCCGCTCGCTTAGCCGAGACAGCAACCGGGCTATAAATCAAATTTGCAGCAAAAAATCACGTGCCAGGCGAACGCTGCTCCTGCTCCTGCTGCTGCTGCTGCTGCTACTCCTGCTACTGCTGCTCATTAATGAAAGCGAAATGGGTTGCTTATATAATCGCATCAAGGGCCCGGATCGTGAGCAGCTATCGGCTGGCCACAATCAAACTGCGGCAACTGCCACTGCGCACAGCGCTAGCATCAGCGAGCATCAAAAATTGGCACAAGTTCATCATCATCATCGTCATCGCCAGATAGCAGGCTGGGGGGCTGGGCTGGGGCAGGCGTGGCATGCACGTTGAAAGCTACGAGACCGCCAGTGTGCTCAATTTATGAGCCGCAGACAGACTGCCCTCATATTTTTATAATCGATTGTAGTTTTTAATTAAAATTTAACTTTATAATGATTTTTTATCAGCTGCTGCTGGGGCTGCTGGGGTTGCTGAGGCTGTGTCAGCCGCCACGTCTGTTTAGGTCTAAATTAAAAAGAAATTTCTCATTTCTTGGCAAAACGGCAAACAGGAAGCGGCAAGGCCTCGACGCGCTAACTGGGCGTGCTCCAGCAGCGAACGTGATCGAGCAGGAGCAGCAGCAGCAGCAGCAACAGGAGCAGAAGCTACGGATTAGTGACAGACAAGCAGACATCAATGTTCGATCGGTGCTGGGCCAAGTTGCTGCCTGTGATTAATGTGTGAACCAGAACCAGAGCGAAAGCGTGTGCCCCATATACATACATACATACATATACATACAGTGTGTACTCGCTACAAGCATTATGTTCTATGTGTTAAATGACTTAATGTGGAATGTGACTTACCATCGTATGTTAGTTCTGAAGGATTGAGTGATGATAAGAACTTACCATCTGCAAAGAGAGACAAGAGACCGCAATGCATATTAATATCAATTACAGTTCAATGCGCAATTTAATAATAATTAGCGATAAAGAAAAACTATATACATATATTGATATAGGTATAAATGCATATCAAATGCAAAAGGATTTACGCCAGAGTCCGCATAATGCGAACAGACATTAAAATATATTTATAAATGAAATATTTTCAAACACTACATATGTGTGCGTGTGTTTGTGTGTGCATTTACCACTTTTTTTTTGCCGTTTTTGTTATAATACATTATTGTTATTAATTCGATTATTGTGCAGCATTTAATTTAATACGCGCCATGCCGCATTATGCACAATAATTATTTTAAATTCACTTTGACAAGCCATTTTATGCACCCCCGCCGCAGCCCCTCCCCATCAGCCCCCTCCATAGCCCCTGCCACACACCTGATGCTGATGCTTTTGCCATTTGGCAATGTTAATTTTAATTTAATATTTTAACAATGTCTCGTGTTTTAATTTTGCTTGCGGTTTACGCGTTTGCCGCTGCCTCTGCCGCTGCAGCTGCCGCTGCCGCTGCTGCTGCTGCCTTTGTTATCATGCAACAAAAATGCAAATTAACGCACAGATTTACATTTTTGTTGTTGTTGTTGTTTGTTTGTCTATTTGAAAATATTTATAGCTGTCATGGTTAATTTTTTGTGTTTTTTTTTTTCACTCGCCTTTTTTGTTAGCTTTACACGCATTTCATTTCAATAAATTATTTAATTTTTATTACGTTTTTTCATCTACATTTTCGCTGTTGTTTTTGCATTTTATGGCATTTTAAGCCAATCATATGGACTCCAAAACTATTTGGTGTGCCACCAAAACAAAAACAAGAAAATGGTTTGCATAATAACTAGAGGAGATTTCTCTCCTCAAAAGATAGATTTCATTTAAATTATATTTTATGTATAATTTACGTATCATATATATAGGGAGAAGGAGCTGTTGCAGAGTATCATATATAGTATAATATGTAACGAATGAATCAGATTATTGTATATGATGTGTTATGAAACTTCAGATTCAATCTATATGATGTACTTTACTCTGATTCAGCTACTCCATGACATTCCCTCTTTTTTTATCCATCTCTCAAGAGGGATTACTTTACTCAAGAGAGAAAAAAAATTTTTTTTTTCATATACTTTAGGATCCTATGGAAGACACACGATTTCTGTAAGAAAGGTTTCCTTTACTCTACTCTCTCTGTAAATAGTATAGGAATATGTGTGCAGTATCTTTATTTCATGAATAATGAAGACTACTGTAAATCATATCATATATCAATTAGATCCTCTTTTAGGATCCTATAATGTTTCTGAGTATAGAGTATGGATATGTCTGAAGCGAATTTCTATAGCATGTTTATTGATACTAATAAAAATTAGAAGGATTGATTGCTCTACCCCAAAGACATCTAGCTGAATGGATATATCTGAGGCGTATTTCTATACCCCCTTTTATGTATACCAAGAATTAAAAGGTTGGCTTTCTTAACCTCGATCTCCAAAGTATAGAGTACAAAGTTCATTTCTGTAACCTCGACATGTCATTGTGCCTGTCGCGTCCTGTGTGCCTGCTGCTTGTTGCATGTTTTTCCTTTTGATTTGAGTTGTAAATAAATCAATGATAATTAACCTGCTGCAGCGCGCGTAGATATAATTTTACTGTCAATGTTGTCAGCACTGACAGTCGAACATCTTAAATCATTTTGGCTGCCATTGTAAGCGAGAGAGAGAGAGAGAGAGAGAGACAGAGGGAGAGACACTGACACTGACACCGACATAAGAGAAGACAAGGCGAAAAAAAAGACAATTCGAAATGAAATTAAAAAGCGCAACAGCGACAGACACTAAACACGCTTAAATGAACAACGCGCCCCGAAAATGCCAAATGCGCAAAATAAAATGCCAATTCGCACTCGCACAGAGGGAACAAGGCGAATGGGCAGAAGAACAGGAGGAAGAAGGCGAGCTGACCAGACTGGACTGGATGGGACGCAGCGGCCAGGCCTGGGGTGTTTTGGATTGAGGTCTGCGCGACAAAACACCTTTTCAAAATGCACACAGCAGCATCGGCTGGCGATGCGATGGGGCCTCGATTTCTGATGCGTAGACGTCAAAAACGCCGTGGTGGCAATTAAATGCCTCGCTCGGCCTCTTCGCCACTCGGCCACTTGGCTCGACTCGACTCGACGCGGCATTGGCCACAAATAACGCCCAAATATGGCGCAATTTCATTCGGAACGCAGCGCATCGAATCGATTGCCAATGCCACCGATGCCGATTCATTTCAATTCGTTGCGTTTCGATTTATTTATCACCTGTCGTTGGAAATTGAAATTGCATTTCGCTTGGCCAGCGCAAGGCAACGTCTTCGTCTCTGCTCCGTTTCTGTTTTTCGTTGTTGTTGTTGTTGTTTTAGTTGTTGGTATTTTCTTTGGCATTGGGGCCATCGCCCCAGGTAATCATTGTCAACAATTAATGAAAGCCATTGTGGGCGTGGCAGCCTTTTAATGAACACAGCACAGCGGCTGTTCGCTACTCGTTTCTACCTGACTCACTCACTCTCCCTCTCTCTCGCTCTCTCTCTCTCTCTCTCTCTCTCTCACTCTCTATCTCTGTTTCAGTGTAGCCAGAACTTTTCTATTAGAATGGCCAGCGAGTGAGTGGATGAAAAAAACTCATCAACATAATGTAAGACGCTGCTCGGGGCGATAATGAGCTATAATGGAGCTGGAGCTGGAGCTGGAGCTGGCCAAGGTTTGAGCAGACCCGAGTCGCGAATCTTGTGAACGCAGTTGCCTCTTAAGAGGCTCTTAATGCCGTTTTGCTTGATTTTCCGCTGTGGCCCTTTACTTTTCATACGTTGTCGTTCTACCTTTGCATATTTAAAAGCCTGAATTCATTCGCTGATCAACTAATCAGCCAACAGGCAGGCAGCCAGGCAGTCAGGCTGAAGGAAAGAAAGTCGAGTCGAGTCGAGAGCTGAGCTGAGACCCCCAACTCAAGCTGGTTTATAGCTTATCAATGCACTTTGCCGCGCAACACGCAAACTTACTTTACACGCGTTAGCTTCTGATAAGGCGCTGACTCGCAACACAGCATGAAAGAGATAGATAGATGGCGAGGGGGAGGCAGAGAGAAAGGGCGAGAGAGAAAGAGGGCAATAACAATGGCATTGAGGCACTGATAGCGCTTAGAATTGATTTAAATCGATGTACTCTGCATATTTTGTGCATTTTTATGGCCAGGATGTGCAGCCTGAGCTTGATCATTAGACCGGCAATTGGCCAGAAGAGCGCCAAAAGACCTGAAGACCAGCCAGGTATCGTGCCAGCGCGCGCTTTTACGCTTTGCTGCATATGAGACGAGGACTAGAGACTTGGACTGGAGCTGGTTAACTGGCTATGGCTGTGGCCTCGTCTCTAGCTGTGGCACGCGGACTTTTGTTGCAGACAAAATTGTCGACAAATAGTTTACACGGGCATGAAATTGCGCTGGCCAGACATTGCGCCCAAGAATGTTGTTGCTGTTGCTGTTGTTGCGGTTACAGGAATGCGCATAGCTCAAAGTAGTTGCAAAACAAAACATTTGGATTAAATGATTGAGTGCAGCATGCAACAACAACAACAACAACAGCAACTACAACGACGATAGCCAAAGAAAGCAAGTCAGCCAGCCAGTGAGAAGCGCATAGAGCGGCGCACGATAGCTCGGCATGCTTGAGAGCATCGCAGAGAAAGCTCTGGGTGGCCTTATGATCTTTGCTATAATATCATAGTGTTTGCTTTAAAACGGGAACGTTAATTAAATTGTGAGGATAGAAATATGAAAAAAGAGAAAGAGAAAGAAATCAGATGAGAGCTGAATATGCGTCCGGGTGCGGTCATTAATTCATATCAAAGGGGTAATTGAAAACCGCATAAATTAAGCAAAATGCACTTTTTCTGCGCGCTGTGTTATCCCGATGGGAGTGCGCGGCTTTGACATTTGGCTGCATTATAGTTTAATCTTATTAAAATATTTATATTTATTTAAAATATGCATGCAATTTGTTAATTTAACTGCCGCTGCGTTTGCTGTTTCGCATTTATTTATGCCACGAGCTTTTTTTAATTGTCATCTTTGTCGTTTTATATATTTTTTTATTATTTATTTTTTGCTTTTGTATTATTGTATATTTTTTTTATTTATTATTTCTTTTTTTTTTGTGGCAGCCACTGCGCTTAATTGCATTTCGCATATGAATTAATGAATTTTTTATCAGCGCACACACATGCACCGCCTCCATCGGCGACTCAAATATGCAAACATCATTTATTTCATTTCATTTTATTTTATTTCATATATTATTTTTGTTGTTTTTTGTGTTTTTGTTTTTCATGGCAACTGATAATAGAATAAAACAAAAAACACACGCGCCAACCGCAGCGATTTTTGCCTTGTTGTTTTTTTTTTTTTTATTATTGGATTTACTTTTTTTTGCAATGCTGCCTATATTTAATTTCATTTGTGGTTGCCGCTGCGAAAGGGATAGCCATATGCACTAGCGAGCAAAAAGAGACAGCAATAGAGCTGAGCGAGCGAATCGCATCGAGAGTTGTGTAACTGATGCCATGCCATCCATATGCTATGTAGTTCTAGTGCGGCCCTTGAAGCATTACTTGTAAATTCTAGAAACCCACTCGAGCTAGCTGATTAATGAGTAGCTCTCTCTCCCACTCTCTCCCTCTCTCTCTCTGACACGATTTCCATTGAATTTCACTGTTATCAGCTCGCTTTTGCTCTGCTCGCTACTAATCTATGCTGCAGATGAAGTTTCCTTGGAAAAGGGTTCCATTTCATATTCACTCATATCGTGTGTGTCACAAATTTCCTACTAGTTTCATTAAAATGCAATTAATATAGGCTTTCAGCACATTTCAGCCACGGGCTATACTGCCAACTAGTCTCACAGTGTCTTCGCTCTTGGCTCAAATTAGGGTGCGTCATAATTAATAATACCCTTCTGGTCGACAATTACGCACATGGGTCAGCAAAGCATTTCATTAACTTTACATTAAATGCTTCTGTATATGTGTGTGTGCGTGTGTGAGCCAACTCAGTGCAATTGCACAAAGCCAAAACATTGACCATTGTGGTGGGGGTTGCTACACGTGCAAAGCAGCAACTACAAGAGCTAGCCACAAAAAAAAAAAGAAGTTAACTGTTATAGCACACACACACACACACACACACAGAGAGACATCTATATATGTATATATAACTCAATCCATTAACGTTTTGATAAAGGATCTTTATGACGACACTCCAAGCGACGGCAGCAATCATCATCAGTATCAACAACAACAACAACAACAGCAACAGCAATTGCTTTGGTACGTGTCAGTTGGTAAGAAAACACACACACACACACGCACGCACATCGAGTGAAAAGTAATTGCGTTTAAATGCGTTTACATTAAGCCAAAATGCAGGCCGAGCCAAGTTGGACAGTCGCTTGGCCTAATTGCAGCAAGCCATGCCCATGTATGTATATATATCTCTCTATGTCTGTGTGTGTATCTATCAAGGACAATTATTATTACACTTGTAATGTGACCATTAATGGCATTATTAATGCAAACGTTCACATTCACAGCTCCCAAGAAACGTTTCAGCGCATTACACAATTTCCGTACCAAACACATACTTATACATATGTATATATAGATTGATATAGATACATACATACATATATCTATGCATCTAGCTGACTGACGGCGACTTTACGACATGCAAAGCCAAAGCTAAACACTTTATCTGCCGCAACCCCCCGTCCCAAAGTCCCCTCCTGCTTGAACGTTCCTTAGTTGGTTTCAGTTTACGACTTTTTAATAGTTCTCACATATTTTTTATAGATTTTTCTACGCCCGCTTTCTTGTGGTCTTTCCGTGCAGCTAGTCTAGGCTAGGCTCTCTCGCCCTCTCTCTCTCTCTCTCTATCTCTGAACTGTTGTTGTTATTGTTATTTTGGCCAGCACATAAAATTGATTTCCTTTTGGCAGTCGAGAACCCGGGCGTTTACTCTTTCGCCTGTCATAAAATTTATGTTTATGTCGTAAAATTTAGTTCGATTTTTGTGGCTGTTTTTGCAGCATGCCTTTTGATTTCATTGCTTGTCATTGCAGCGCACTAAACAGAAGAAGAGGAACACGGTGAAGGTGGAGGAGGAGGAGAAAGGAGGTGAAGAAACCCCAACAACAACAACAGCCGACCACACCAGGTGCTACAAAGGGTTCGAATTTCGCACAGACCACGCGGCGCATTCGCAATATGAGAAATACACAGACAAAGGCAACAATCCCACCAAAAAAACTCAGGAGAATCTGCCCCAAAAAAAGGAAAGAAAGAAGAAGAAGCAGCAAAAGCAGCAAAAGTTGTCGCTTGCTGATATAAACAAACGACATACATTTGTTTTTATTACACACCTTTTTCGGCATGGCAGGACGACTCTACTGTGCGCGAGGGCGAGGGCGAGAGCGAGGGCGTGGCCGTAGTAGATTCTAGTTATTTTAATGCACATTTTGTAGGCAATTCCAAATTAGGCAATGTTTGGCCCTTTTTATATAGGCCAAGTACTCAATGTTTGCTCCTGCTGCTCCTGCTGCTGCGCACATCATCAAGGTGTGCGCTGGGCGGAGTAAGATTGGCGGCGGATGGATCCTTTTGGGTGGTTGGTTTTTGCCTGCCCCCACTGCCTGCCTGGCTGGCTTGCTGCCTGTCGTACTTATAAAAAAGTAATTTTCTCATTTCTTGTTCAGTTCGAGGCTTTTTGTATATTAGAAGGAATGGCTTTATTTATTTCTTATATGTAAGTGGCGGCAAAAGTTTTTCCCTGCCATCTTCTTTGCTTTTACTTGTTTTGCTCCTTTTGGCTTACTTTTTCTTTTCGGCATATTCTTTTCCTTTTCCTTTTGCTGTTGCTGTTGCCTTTGCTTGGGCGCCCGTTAAATTGGCAAGTTTGTTGTGCTTAGTTTGGGTCTCGCTGCTGGAGCACATAAATTAGAGGCACAAATTAGAAATTATGTGCGCATTTAAATGTGAAGAGGAGCTGCAGCCTTAGTCGGTTAGTCAGCTCCATATGCTCGGGCTCGGGCCTTGTCCTCTCTACTCTAATGAAATGGCTGCGTGCCTGCGCCTCTGCCTCTGCCTCAGACTCTGCCCCAGCCACGGCCTCGGCCTCGGCCTTTTACTCAAACTCAATGAATATTTGAAGAGGCAGCAAACTGCCTACGGCCCACAGCCAACAGTCAGAGAGAAAAAACCAAACAAAATGAAACTTTTGCCACGGCGCCATTTGGCGCTACAAAAGATATTTTTCCATTGAAAGCATTGCAGGCAAAAGTTGTTTAAATTTAGCCAAACCAACACATGTGTCTGCAGTGGGTGGGGATCGCAATGCGAGTGGGACGGGCTGCTGGGGGTGGGGGCCACAGCACAGCACCACCACACACACCACACACCAATGTGCCACCATTTGTGCTCTTTGTCGTCGTCGTTGATGGTTGTCGTCTTTTTCGGACATGGGACAATTGGCGCAGATATTGTAGAGGCGCTACAAGAGCAGCCAAATGACACAAAGACAAGTT
Organism: Drosophila navojoa; assembly: GCF_054131105.1. NCBI lineage: Eukaryota > Metazoa > Arthropoda > Insecta > Diptera > Drosophilidae > Drosophila > Drosophila navojoa. The sequence continues at coordinate 28,293,933 of NC_142890.1, read as the reverse complement.
CAATGATCTACATTGTAAAAGGCAGGCGGCAGGCGGGGAGGGGCGCACAGAGAATGGCATTGATCTCTCTATACATCTTATATAGGTCTCAGTGTATAAACATATATCTCAGATTTTATTTAAAAGAAAACGCAACTAAATTTGCCAACAACTTTTGTTCCTCTAAAACCAAGCATACGAAATATATTGATCTATATGTGTAGCTTGTATTTGGCCCACTAAATATGTATATGCTTATATCTTTTATATTGTATAGAAATTAGTATAAAAATGTCTTTTGAATTGAGTAATACATTTCTATTAAAATTTTCCTTTTGCTACTTTAAAGGCGAGACAGCAAGAGATCTTCCTATATATCTTACAATGTTCATACTTACACACTCAGTAAATATGTCTATCTATTGGACATATAAAAGAATTTTGTACTGATATAAAAATCACCGTTAACAAATGGTTCTAGGTTCTTTGTGTTACTGCATTGATCGTTCTATATCTACATTTTCTTTTATTATTTTCCTTCAGCTTCTATATATACTCTATGTATATTCCTATGTATGCTCAAAGGAGGTCTTTGTATGTAAGTTTGTGAGGATCAAACCAAGATATCAACGAACGCGATAAGCTGAGACGTTATATTCTACTGTTTAGCCTACATTTACAATGGCAACATTCTCTACTTATGGAGGGACACTCTATCACTTTAATTTAACTAAATTTACACCTTTTTGTTGGGATCCTCCCCAGGATCACACCTCAGCGCTTCGTCCTCCACATTTTCTGCTCGTTAGTTTCCACTTGGCTCTCGAGTTCGGTTCGACAACTTCATTTCCGTTTTGCTTCTATTTCGGTACTTCAGTGCTCATTATGCCCCTCAGGCTTGCCTACAACCCCCTCTCAATAATAATAGCAGGCAGCCCTGTGTGTTTTACTAATGTCGTTTATCATTAGGCTAGTCTACCACTTACTTACTTCACTCTGTGGACTGCCTCGAAGCATATTTACAACGCAGAGTTCTCTACACGTTTTCTTCCTGTTGACGGTAGATAATTTGGCTGGCTTGTCTGTTTGCCCGTTTGCCGGTTCACCGTCCGCGCTCCCATTACAAAATGTCAAAAATTTCCCAAACACGACACGCCCCTGCAACGAGCCGAGCAAAACGCCCACGACACGCTCCCGTTGCCACTTAATAGAGAATTGGAATGCTCGTAGGTGGCATAACAACATGGTAATGTTAATGGTAGAAAACGGCCAGGCAGTCAGGCAGTCAGGCGGGCAGGCGGGCGGGCAGCCAGGTAGTTATGTAGGTGGATCGGTGGTTAGGCGGTTAGGTGGTTGGGCTGGCTCTGGGTCTGGCAGGTGGGTACGCCCAGCCAAAGCGCATAATTTGTCATTGAATGTTTGGTTTTGGCCTGCCTCTTGTTGGCCAGAACAGCAGCTAATGTCTTAGGTGTTGCCTGTTTGCGTAAAAAACGGTATTGCTACCCCATCGCTCTCCCTCTCTCTCTCTCTCTGCCGCTCCTCCCCTCTCACAATCTTTATCTGCTATAGCGTCTCAACTAATGGGCGTGTGTGTGTGTGTGAGAGTGTGTATCCATCCACTCAAGATATTTTGTCCAGCCTATGCCATTTGTTGCTTAATTTGCGGCTTACGTTTAAAAAGCATTTAGTGGACATTCGCCGAGTGCGGCACAGTGGCCACCATAAAAACGTGTCCACTTGCTATCTCGGGTCGCAAAGTTCGCTACCATTTAATGCACACACATATAGCCATATAATTATAATTGCTGATAAATGTTTCATACTAATAAACACTTAAAGCGAACGAACGAACGAACGAACCTCCCGTCCGCGACATGGAGCTAACGATGACGACGTCGCCGGCGTGTGACGCTAATGACACTTGGCGTCGACGCTGACGCTGACGCAGACGCTGACGTCGACAGCGCTGGCAAAAATGGAATGATTTGTGTGAGAGATTGCATGCCTTGCAGTGATTTGTGATTTGTGTGTTGAGAAATGCAATTTTAAACGGGGGGGACACCAAAAACAACAACAACACCAACAATAACAACAACAACAACAACAGCTCAGCAGCAGCAGCCAGCGAATGGCGACTTGATAAGCCACTGTCATCAGCAGGCTGCACTTTTTGATAGCTCTATTAAAGGCAAACGACAGTCAGTAGTAGTTGTTGTTGTTGCTCTTTGGGGCTGCTTCATTCATTTTTATAGAAAATGGCGATATATTATTGAAGTTGCAAATTTGTTGCGAGCGAAATAAATGTGAAAATAATGAATAATAAAAGTCAAGAAGAACATGATTTTTTATGACTGACGCGTCTGTTGAATGAGTGCGAAAAAAAAGCAAGAGAAAAACAAAAACAGCAAGTGCAAAAGGCCTTGTCTGTCATGACAAGACACACACACACACACACACTTGCACACACACACACACAGAGGTCGTTATCAGCATACGGTAACCGAGTGGCCAACTGATACAGTTCAGCTCTGTGACTAATTTATGGGGAGGCCAGTGTAGCACAGATCACAACTATATTACGGCGATAACTCTGCCAGCTAGACTTCAAATGCAAGTCAAGTCAAAGTCACGCTAAAGCAACTCGATTTTCAACAAAAGATATCTAAACAAGTAACGAAAAAAAAAAAAACCAAATGAGTGGAATATGAAAATTTCATGCCTCAGAACATCAGGAAGTTTGCATTTTGTCTGCACGCGGCGGCAACCCTCCGCAACAAGGCAACAAAAAGCGCCCAAGTTGTTGTCTTTGTTGGTGTTGCTTGTTTGTCAACTGTGCTGCGACCTCTGCCAGTGACAGAGTCCAAGGCGCAAGCGGAGTTTTCCCTGCTGGTGTTGATGATTTTGTTGATGTGCTCGTTGAGTTTGATGTGGCAAGAGCCGAAGCCCGAAGCCCGCACCCTGAACCCCCGCCAGAGTATATATATGTATATGTATGTATATAAGCGAGCCCAATCCCAGGTCTGGGAAATTCGATGCGCATTCTATTCATTGGCGTGTCGGTCCTAGAAATATGATAATGTGCCAGCAGCGAGAGGAGCAGCAGGCGAATATGCAACAGTCAGTTCGTAAATTTTCATTGTAAAATAAGAACTGAGTGTATGCGTGTGTGTGTGTGTGTGTGTGTGTGCCTGTGCTAGGGGATGAAGATGTATTGCCTTTTGTGCAATTTGACGTAATGTTACATAAGCTCTTCGCTCGCTGGGGTTGGCCTGCTCATTATGAAAGGCGCAGGCAACATCGAATTTCTGTTTCAATTTTTTTTATTTGGTGATTCTGATTGTGAAGCTGGCCAGGGTACGTGCGGCAGCTGGTGCCCCTTTTGGGATTGCTTTCTATGTGTAGTCTATGAATTGGTATTGGGTTCGGGCTGGGTGCGCAGGGTGTGCAGATACGCAACAACAGATATGGGTAATTTTTTGGCAGCCGTGCGAGCGTTTCTATTCAAAAGTTGTTTAATGCGTAAAATTTTAATTTTTTTATCGTCGTCGCTGTTGTTGTTACTGCTGTTGTTGTTGTGCCACGTTGGTGGCGGAAATTGTGTCAGCATTTGACAAAAGAGTTAAAAAGTTGTGGGAAAGGCAGATGCAAGCATCACAAGATTGACTGATGATGCTGAGGTGTGAATGGATCCATAGAGGCTGGACTGACAATGTATATGAATATATGTGAAATTCTATACTAGCTCCAGCCACTTCTAAAGAGAGAGAGAGAGAGAGATAGGATTACTGTTAGCTCTAGATCTAGTTTAGATATATTTACATGCCACGAATTGCTGATAAAGCAAAGCTTTTAATCTCTGGCTGACTTCCGGCCGTGCTAAATCACTGCAAGAACCTTTTACGAAATAGTCTCTGATAGAGCTACGCCCCAGCTACGCCTCGACTACGCCAGTTGCTGTCAAACCAAGCAAATGTAATGCTATTAAAAGCAAACCAGCAAACAACAACGAAAAAATGCTTTCACATTACAGAGAAACTCTCATGAGAAACTGTCGGCCAGCCAAATGAAAATTGTCTAATTGTGCGTGGTAAGATAACAAACAGGCAACGGCTAGAGGGCCAGAGCTTCCTGTTATTGTTATTGCTATTGTTCCTACTCAGTGCTGAATGCTGTTGTTGTTGCTGCTCTTGTTGTTGTTGTTGTTGTTGTTGCAACACATTTCATCAATGTAAATAAGCAAAAATTGGGCGACAGCAGCAACAAAGATAATCGCCTTAGTAGCAAAAGCGAAAAGTGCACTCCAGGTCATCGATGTGAATGTGGCATTAAGGCCGCAATGACAACAACAAGCTGCCACATATCCAGAGAGTGAGAGAGAGAGTGTGTGTGTATGCGTGTGCAACCCCTCGTTACTTTAAAACTGTAACAATTGGCAATTGTGTGGGTCTTGCGGCTTGACAAACGTTAAGCGTAGAGCACAGAGCGCCGAACCTTTGAGCACGCTGAGCGGAAAGGATAACACGCACTTCTGAGGCTGCCCCACGCCATGAAAGTTAATTTACGTCACGCAGCATTTTCAATCAATGTCAGAGACCGGGGGTTAGCTGTAGCCGCCGAAGGGTTGCGGACCCAGGCACCGAGTGCTCTAAGGGCTGGTCGCTCGCCCGCTGTTCTTGTTTATTTGCATTTTGGCAGCTAAGGCAATCAAATTGATCTCGTTTTATTTTGATTTGCATTTAAGCGACACTTGACGACTCTCGAATGTAAATACGCGCAGAGACCTTCAGCATATTTTCATAGCTGACAACGCTGACGTTTATCGCCTGGTTTGGCTCTTTAATTGCGCATTAACTGTTGCGCCAAAAGGCGAGCCGAGCCAAAATGGAAAATTATATGAAAAATACAGACGTCGAGATCCGTCATCAACGCCATCATCATCAGCAGCATTTTGGGCAGGTCACAGAGCAGAGCACACGAACCAACACAAAGATATACAAATATTTTTTAATTGAATGCAATGCGCTGCGCGCGACGCTGGACGTTGATGAGGGTGCCCTATAATTATATAGACCCAAAGACTAACTCTCAAAACTGAATCGAGACTGGCTGGCTGACACGAAACTGTCTGTGTTTTGTGCTGTCCGAGTCGACTCGACTCGACTCGACTCGTCTCGACTGACTTGTGGCTTTCCACCGACTAATTGCTGGGATTATTTATTTATGGAAATCTATCTAGCCAAAAGTCGTCGCGTTGACGCCCCTAACAATTTCGATTATGATGAGGCCAGCAATTAAACGGAGCGAAGCGGCAGAGTCTCGAACCTACACTGAACACGATCCTAACTATGTGAAACTCCAGCATCGATTGACACTCTTCTAGCTCATCAGAAAGCGATTACAACTTGGGATGGCTTATCAATTAAAAGTTCGTATGTCGTTTCTTATTCAACTAAATTTGACTTTATATTTCAATTTTTGTAGACCTATTCACCATTTATTAAAGTAAAATATATTTATTTCACAACTTCCTATATGTTAGATAATTTATTTATCAATTCAGATAAGTCTATATATTTTTAATTATTTAAACTTCATTAATTTAATATTTATTTATTTAATTTGAATATTAAATAAAAGTATTTACTATACAAAAGCATATTTTTTTTGAATTTTTTGAATTTATTTTTATTTATTATTTATTCATTATGAATATTATATGTGAAGATTTTTTTTATTTGATTAGTTTGTTTTTTTAATAAACACATATTTTTTGTAAATTTTTTTTTATTAAGAATATTGTTTTTATTTATAACTTTATATTCATGAAGAATACTATTTGAATTAATTAGAGTAGTCTATTTTTTATTTGATTAATAAATATTTTTATATTTATTTATTTTTTTTTTAATTTATTTTGTCATTATTCATTTATAAATAACGTATGGTGGTTATATCAATTAAGATTTCTTTAACTTACTGAGAACACAATGTTTTCCTCCTGCAACTATTTTCCAACACAATCTTTTCACTATTTCTTCAAGTAAAATATTTCTCATAATTTAAGGACTTTAAATACATGATTTGTTTTGTCATTTTCTACGTCTTTAGGCAATTGTCTGACCTCATAAATTAGAGCAACTTAAGCATTTCGAGTGCCTCACACACACGCACACACACACATACTCGCATAAAGAAATGAGACTTGAGGAGGACACATCCTTGTGCTACGTTTTTCTTTATGCTTTCTGCGAAAAATTCCTGTCAAAATTGATAAAAATCACATTTTCCATTTGAATAACATTTTACGAATTCGTGCATAAAATTACGGCAACCCTCGACGGCGGTTGCTATTCCCTCCTCCTGCCCCCGACCCAAGGATTCCTCTGCCTGACTCTGGCTCTGCGTGTGCACTGGAATTTGTGCAGCAGCAGTGAATTTCTTTGGTAACCACATTCCTGGACTGCCTCTGCCTCTGCCTCTGTCTCTGCCTCTTTCTCTGTCTACTTAAAATGTAGAAAATATCTATTTGCTACGCCCGAAATACGCGCGGCAAATGCTGCTCGACTCAGGGAAATGATGTGAACTCGACTCGAGCGAGTCGAGCAAATTTCTTATCACCATGGCAAAAACTCGAAATGAACATTAAAATTTGCTGCTCGCTGCCCGCAAAACTCATTCAACTGTAGATAATTTTCATTCACACACTGATGCAGAAGTCGCTCTCTCTCTCTCTCTCTCTCTCTTTCTCTCGCAAAGCTTCAACTGCTTGGAGTATGCCAAAATTTAATTTGTCTACAAAGTAACTCGACGTGTAGATAAATCAATCAAAATGGAACAGAAAATATGAGAAGATGAAGAAGAAGACATCTCGTAAAAGTCGACTAGAATATTTTTGTTGCCAATAGTTTGCTGTTGTTGCTATTGTTGTTGTTGTTGTAGTCGGCTCACTTTAAAGTTTCTTTTAGTTGTTTCTGTTTCTTTTGCCATCAAGTCCAGCGCAGCGCCTCCTTCTGCCAGTAAAACTCAGCGCAGGGCTTGAGAGCGCGTCATTTGGTCTATGGCCAAAAAGTATTGCCGTCTTCAAAAAAAAAACTATACCTATATATATGTATATGTGTATCTATGTATGTACTAAAAACTGAAAAATGAAAACTGCATTATCACCATGGAGCACTCGAGGCGGACGACGAGTGGCCCGGAGAGTGTCGCTGTCGAGTGGTGTTTGCGCCGAACGCGCTTTTGTTTTCTTGCCGGCAACAGAAAAACACATAAAAAATATTTTGCCTATCACCATAAATAATTCAACGTGGAGTCCAAGTCCAAGCAGAGCGAGCATCGAGCATCGTCGAGCATAAAAATCTTCAAAAAGAAGCGCCAAGTGCGAAGTTATTATTGTTGTTGCAGTTGTTGCTTTAGTTGTTGTTGTTGTTGTTATTTTTGTTGCCGCTGCACACACTCAAAATATTGAAAAATCTCTCGGTTGCCACAAACTTTTGAAGTGAAGACTCTGCAACATGCAAAAGACAGGCAGTCTACGAGTCTCGGCTTAGGGCTCTCCCTAAGTATCTCTCAGTCGCACTCATATATGTGTATATATGTGTGTGTGTGTGTGTGTGTGTGTGCTTAAGCTTTGAGCCGCATTCACTCTGCTTACTGAAGTAGTTGCCCGCTCATAACTTTGGCCGCAGCAACACTTCAGACCTCAGGCTGAAGCAAACAACATAATCAAACAGCTGAGGCAGCGACAAGTCTCAGCAAAGGTGTAAAGAGCATCCACTCTTCGCATAGGCTCGCAACGTGACTGTGTGTGTGAGTGTATTATCTATTCAGTGTACTGCAAATGTCAGCTGCGATTCAATGAAGAGCGAACGATACGTTTCATTGAATTATTTAGCCGACAGTCAAATGAATACATCTAGGGTATATATAGCATGATCCGATTTACAACACTTACCAGGGTCTGATGTATCTAAGACAGGTGGCTGCTGTGATAATGGACCAGGTGTACTACCAGCGCCCGGCGAGCGAGCATCATCGTTCATTGCGCCCCCATACGACAGCGATGAGCTGGGCGGCCGCTGCAAAGAGAGAGAGTGGGAGAAAGAGAGTTTATATTATTAAAGCGATCATATAGACTAATATAGGAAACATGTATTTATTTATATATACAATAGATCGATCAAGTTGGCCAGGCATGCGTTAGGTGTTTGTTAGAATTAGTTACAAATTGCTTATAAATGTCGCTTTAAATTGACACGCCAACCATAAAATGGGCCACATAAAACTGGCCATACAATCAATATAAAGTCCACAGACGGCCAACTCAATGTCGACTCTCTTGTCTGTCCCAGTCGGAGCCCGAGTCTAAGTCGCTGTCTGAGTCTACGTCTGCACGACTGTCAAGTTGTCAAAACTGCCATGGCTTGGCCATATTCTGGACTAACAAATGCCCAAACGGCGCGATCGTGGCCTAGGCCTAGACCGGCAACAACATCGTGTGCAAATATATATACATATATATATATATATATTGTATAGTATATGTATATGTATATGTATTTATAAGTTATCAAATTAATATGCAGCAACTGGCTCTGCCTTTGAGCTGGTCTGTGTGCGTCTTCTAACTAGGAGCAGCAGCAGCAGCAACAACAACAACAACAGCAACAGCCTCGTCATCTTTTAGCTGTGCGACGTCGCGTCGTGAACGATGGCGGCATATTAAACCGCTCTGCTCTGCTCCGCGACGCTGCAGATACCAAAAATGTCAATGTCCAGGCTGGTCAGAGCACTCATAGCCATATAGTTATATAGCCATGTAGCCATGTAGCCATGTAGCCATATTTTTAGCCAGCACGTCGTTGCCGCCTAGAGCTCCCTGCTCGAAATCGATCGGTAACAGCAATTTAAATTCTGCTAATAACGACGAAATTTGTTGTCGCTCGCAGAAGTCAACAAAACATAAAATGCGACGGCATTCATTTCATGCACGTGTACACACACACACACACACACACAAGTGTAGTAATGACCCTACCTCCAGTCCATCGCTCACAATTTTTAAGCATTAAATTATTATTTTCCCAAGCTCGTAAAAATTCTTGACTTTCGAATACAATAAATTTTGAGTGTGCGTACAGCAAATTTTTGATTCATTTGGCATGCAGCGCGCATCGCATGTGTTTTCGCTAAATATTTGTTAAATCGCATATTAATAGCGCCCCGCTATAGACAATACAAATATAATGGCTCTTGATGAGTGTGTGTGGGTAGGGCGATTGAGCTAAAGTTTTGATCATGTTGCAGTTTGATGCTAACTCAACTGAATGAAATTTTGCATATTTAAAGAATTTATATAGCATGGCCATAGAACTTCCTTATCATAAACAACTATAAAGACTCTCTTACTTGTTCATTCCTAGCCATAATTTATGCAGCTTATTCAAATGATATTGGCCTGTTGCCAATCTGTCTGCGTTGTCTTTTAATTCCTGGTTCGAAAAGTAGCTAATTTGGCAATCAATGTATTAATTATGGCCGACGTTGTCTGCATTTGAAAGTAACTCTTATTACTAGTGCCCTCTCTCTCCCTCTCTCTCGGACTGTCTCTTTCTGTATGAGCTATGAGGTGTGTTTTGATGGTCGCATAAACAATTTGCAGCCTAAACGGATACGACTAGCGACTCTCGATAGACCTGAAGCAGTTGTTGTTTTACTTTACTGTTTTTGTGTGCTTTTTTTTTTACATTTTTTTATTCTCGTTGGCTACTTTATGGGCTATAAAAAGCGGGCCAACCGCAGCCTAATTTGTGGCTCATTAAAGCGAGCAAATGAAACTATTTAATTAGCCGCATTAAAAAATGAAAAAATAATAAAAATCAAAATAAACTGAACTCAGAATCCCGAGTGAAACAAAGGGCTGCATTTTCCCAAACGAAACTTTCCTTTTATGCGTGGCATGTTGGCCACTCGAAATTCGATAGGGCTGTCGGCTTTCGGGGAGTTCGAGTCGGTCAGCTTTTCGAATCTTTCACACTTGCCGCACACACTTTAGAGTCGAAGTTGAGGCTCTTCTTCAGCTTCTTCTTCTTCTGGTCGGTCTTCAGGCTATTGAAATTGTATCGAGTTACCAGAACACGGCGAGTGTTGCATGCGGCGGCATACGGCATACGGCATACGGCATGCCGCATGCGGCATGCGGCATGCGTCGTGCTAAATGCCAGTCGCGCTCCTTGAAAGGATAGGCACAGGACTGGACAGGGCAGGACAGGACAGGACAGTGGACGCTCTGGATCTGGTGCTGGGTAACAGAGCTTATCGATGCGTGCATTAATTACATTTTCAATTAACAAGCGGCATGGAAATTAAGCTATCGAATTGCCATTGGCACGACTCGAATGGCAGTTGCTTCCTCTTCTTCTCCTCTTTTTTGCTTCTCCTGCTGCTGCTGCTGCTGCTGCTGCTACTGCTGCTTATCGCATTGCATGTCCTGCGACAATTATTATCAAATATTGGTTTTTATTTAAATGATGAGGGCCAAGCGCTGACGCTTTCACTATTAATGAAATTGAGTTGAGGCAGCTCAGCTCGCTCGCCTGCTCTCTTACCCTCGTGGCCCACACTCATGCACGACACTCGCTCGATGCCGCTTCGCATCACGTAATGTTGTCCCCCCTATCTCACTTCTGCCTCCCCTCATTCCACTCCCACTTCGCCTCATCACCGGCAACAAAAACTTTTTCACTTTGGGTCCCTTTGGGTGCATTAAAATGATCAAGAAACAATTTTCGTTTACCTTTTTGGCGCTGAGGGGTTTGGGGACGCTGTGCCATCGACTTGGGGGTTTGGGGACCTGCCTGCCGCCTGCCGCCTGCCAGCCAAATTATTTATTTATCAGCTAAAACGCAGCGTCAATAAGCAAAATGGCGTTGCCAGCTCTTTAAATTTTTGATGATGATGCCAGACCGCCTCGACAGCCATCTACCGCCTGCGGACTGCTGCCAGACATGCATGACAATCGTGTTGTTTAAAAATTTAAACGTGCCGCACATTAAACAACCGCAAAGTTGTGCTCTCACATAAAATGTAATCGCTTCCCTACCCCCACCAAAATGAACAGCAAACAACTAAGCAACAGCAACAACAGCAACAACAACAACAACTAAACAATCACTTGGTCAATTGCTGTTGGCAAACTTTTGTTTTGTTTGATTGCCCAAACACTTCATTATATTGCGTATCTGCCGCACTTCCGCTTGCTGCCCCCCGCCACCCCTCTCTCACTCTAGTTTCTTTGCCTCTGGTCAGCTTTCCAAGTGACTTGGCTAAGTCGGCTCAGCTGCCGCATAATTGCGCCTTGGCCCCAGTCAAAGCCGCGTGCCAAGGAAGTGCAGGACTCACAACATGCAATTTTCGCTAGAGATTCGGCTCTATAATTTGCTAGCTGGCAATCACAGTGGCTGCCACGTTGCCGTTAATCACTACAATCAACAGTTAGTAGAGTTGCCCTCACGGCCCGCCTTCGCTCTCACCCCTCACTCCGAACTACCCACCCATCCACCCACCCACCACACACACTGCAAAGAAAACAATCAAATTATGGCAAATGGGCGCAGAACTTTTTGAGCGCGCGTGGGAAGCGTCGATTCGATTCTCGAGAGTGGGCGTGGCAGCGCGTGTGCCATCTCGAGAGTTGTTGCCACTGCTGTTATTATGATTGTAACTCATTTGCCAATGCGACACGGCACAGCAGCAGAGCTCTGAGGCACTGAGCTGAGCTGTATCTGGAGTGCTTCTGCTAATTGCCCTGCAGCGTTTGCCGCGTGCATTTGACATTTTGAGCCATGGGAACGGGAATGGGAAATGGGAAATGGAAAATGGTATTTAGAATTGAGATATCTGCTGCTGCTGCTGCTGCCTGAGGCCAACCAGGATTAGGCTATGCTCGTTTTCACAATTAAAAACTGCAGCTTAGCATTTCAGCTAGACCCAATAATCATTGCCATTGCCTCAGTTGCCTCACTTGCCCCTTTGGCCCTTGGGCTATGCGAGCTGAACTATTTGCTCAGCCTCGAAAGTGGACGTGAAACATATTTTTCTGTTTGTGTACAAACACTCACAAAGCGACAGCACGCATACACAGATTGACTAAGAACCACACACACACACAATTCGCATCCATATCCTTAGAACAAATAATTAAATCCTTTTTACATGGCCGCACAGGCTGAAAGTTTTTCGCTTGGTTTATGTTTCTGATGCGGTTCAGGGCAAACGAAGCTGAACTGAGCTGAGGAGAACCCCAAATACCAATCCGTATAAACCCCGACGGCTGTTTGTTTTGATGGATTTGTTGTTTGGCATTGGCCGGGGCACACACACAAAAGCTTGTGTTTGTCTGTTTGTGTCGTGTTTGTGGTTGTTGTTGTAGTTGCTGCTGTTGTTGTCGTGGTTTTAGCGCCCTGGAGCAACGCTTAGTGGCAAGCCAGAAACTCTAAGGCGCCCATGCCATTATGCCTCCGCCTTGGTAGCCCCATTGTCAGTCAGGCAGTCTTTCAGCTGCTTCTGCTTAATTAACAGTATATGCTCGCACCACCCAGCCCGTGTGCCACTTCAACTGCTCCTGTTGTCGTGGTTGTTGTTGTTGCCACCTTCTCTGTACTTAATTGCGCGCATGGCATTTAATTGTTTTTCAAATTTGTTCAAGTTGTAAAATGTTCGCTGAATGAAATGAAATGCGCTCACATGTGTGAGTGCAAGAGTGCGAGTGTGTGTTTGTGTGTGTGCCATTTTGTTTAAGGGTTGAATTTTTAATTAAAGTGAAATAAGCTGGCATCGTAGGAGCATTGCTCCTTGCAAGACCAATCAGACAGCCAGCCAGCCAGCCAGCCAGCCAGGGGCTCTGGTCTGCCAATTCCCGATTCACAATATGGCTGCCTTTTGGGGTTGCCCTCGACGCTCGACACGCAAATTGCTACACATACAACCATATGTATATATATATATATATGTACATATACGTCTATGCCGGCAAGTGGCAGTGAGTGCAGGCTATAATTTCAATCAAATTGCAAGTTAATTACACACAATTATACCACACACACAGACGCACACACACACATGCACAGGTGGCTCAAATGAGCTAGAGAGAGACAGCAGTCGATATGAGTGGCAGCTTGTTTTGTCTAAGTTATATGCTACGATTTAGATTCCATTTAAAGTGGAATTTAACTTAATTTCAGACTAAGCGAACTTTAAACTGAGCAATCGATATATAAAATACTATATAATTTATATATACAATTATTTTCATTAAATTTGATTGATTTGTAATATATTAATACTTATTTTTATAGTGTTATAATAAATTTATATATATTATTTTTAATTTGATTATTTTTTGCATTGCAACTTTGTTCCTAGCCTCCTGTTCCTCTTTAGCATAAATTATATTATATTATATTTTCCATTATATTTTTATATTACATATTAAATTTGATCAATATATTTTTTATACATTTTCTTCAAGTTTTATTCATTTTAACTTCCATAGAAAATGTGAAATCATTATTATTACATATATTTGTATACTTATTATTTATTATGATTATCTTTGCCTATTTTACTTTGTTCGTTTTACATTGGTATGTTTTATAACTGTTTATACTTTTGTATTTGTCTTTTTATGAAATTGTTTTTGCTTTAAGTAAGAAATATTATTATTATTATATATAAATAAAGGAAATACTGAATAAATATTATAGTATATAAAATCGTAGCTCTTTTAACACTCTCTTTCCCTCCCTGTCAGCAGTTGTATTTACAGTTCAGCAACAACTGTCTTAAGTAATAAAATTTATGTCTGCCTATCTATTTACAAGCTTTCCTAGTCTATCTATAATAAAAGTTAAAGTCTGTTGGACTGACCAGCTGAGCGGGTCAGTGGCGTAACCACTCGAGTGAGAACATGTTAATTTCGTGTAGAAGCACTTGACATAATTGTGCGACTACTGTGCTATCTATCTATGCTTTCAGATATACAACAATGTTGATCAGATGGGCGTCGTTACTCATACGCAGCGTGGTACAACGTGCACTAGTCTACCTCTCTCTCTCTCTCTCTCTGACTGCTGCTGCTGCTGCCTCGCTCTGTCTCGCTCCGAGGCACAGGAAATCTTGGACTGCTATCGCAATCGAAAAAAGCACGCCCAAGTACAAGTCTGTGATTAAATATTTATAAGCTGATAACAAATTGAAGCAGGTACCGTAGCTGCTGCCGTCCAAGTACTAGGGTTTTTTCGGAAATCTTGTGCAAACAAAGAAATTAGTATTTTGATAATAAAAATTCAGAAGCTACCTGAAATACACAACACAAAACAGAAGAAAGGAATGAAGAAAAAAAAATATTAAATAGATAAGCAGAGTGGCGCGCAATTGTGGCTCTATCACTTATCATTTGTTTGACTTTGTTATTATGTTACACAAACAGTGGAAAAGTAGCTGAGGCAGAGGCAGAGGCAGAGAGAGAGAGAGAGAGACTGAGCAGAAGGTAGCATGAACCGAAACTAGATTGAATTTGGAACTGGGATTGGATTGGGATCGAGACTCGCTTCGGACTGTGGCGGAAATGGAGCACGGCTCGAGCCGACAGCGGGAACTGCACGCGATTCGCATTGGGCAATGTTCACACAGTGTGTCAGTGGATTTATCTGCGACGCAAATCTTGGCTATCAATTTGAACTTTTGCGCAAAGCCCAGCCAAAAGAGATTAACATGTGAGCGACAGAGAGAGATAGAACGAGAGACGAGTTGGAGCTGCATGGACTTTGCACTTTTTAATTTGCAACTGACTGCAGTTGTTTGTTGCGGCTGCAATGCAAATAAGATAATTATTCAAATGGCATGTTTCACACAATTCCAACACACATTCTTTCAAGTCCAGACCCAGACCAGTTCAAACGAAGAAAGCTGCGCCGGAGGGGTGGGACTGGCACTGAGACTGGGGCTGTGGAGACGTATCACGAAAGGCAATGGAATCATTTTCTTGCCGGCAAAGATATCAAGATAGCAACATGCAAATGCTGCAATGATCGCGCGAAATAGATTTGCATAAGCTGACAGAGCGCGAGTGAGAGAGAGATAGAGAGCGAGAGCGAGAGCAGGAGAGAGGATCAGTCGTTGCATGTGAAAACATTAATCGTGTAATTAATTTGATGCATGTGTATGCAAAGTAATTTCATGTAAAATGTCACACCCGCCCCTGGGTCCGAAATACGGAACCGGGAACGGGATACCGCCACATGGGACACAGCCAACACCAAGGAGTCTCTCGATTCTTGTTACATGGCGTGCCGCAGACCAAAATCAAGCCACACATACAAAGAGACAAACAGGAGACAAGCAAACAGGCTGGCCGACAGAGAGACAGTGTCAAATAGATTCCGCTGGCAGATAGAGACGACAGCGCCTGGCATGGAGATTAGCCACATCGTGGTCAGGGATCAGGCGGACATGCCTGTTGCCCGGTGCCCGTTGCCCGTTTAGCCGTTGCCTGACTCGAACGCTCATTTGCAAATTACGTGGACGGGACGTTGTCAGCGCCTGCAACGCAGCGGGACGGCAACTGCTTAAGCAGACATTTTCATTTCGTTTAGCCAGCGAGATTTTATAGATTTGCATTCCTCGAACAAGTATTTGGGCCCGCATGACATATGCAATGTCAGCGCTGACGTGCCAAAATCTCAATCTTTGCATGCGATAAGCACGGCCACGAGGTGTCGGACACTCCGGACACTCTGGCTCTGGCTATCGGCCGGCACCCATCTTGTTAGCCAGATAAGCTGACATTTGAAATTAGCCAGCCAGCGGATACATGGCCATAGACAAGGCATTACAAGGATTTGTCGCTGTGCGCCTGCACCGCGGGCCCAGGCCACGAATTGTCGAGTCACATTATGTGAAATTCATATACTACTCGTATTATTGATATAATTCACTGATAAATAGCCCCAGCCCCTGCTCCAGTCCAAGCAGCAGCAGTCGCTCCAAAGTAGATCAAAAAGATTCGCAGACCTATACTTTTCTTCTTATTGTTATAGCCGATTCACCTCCACTTCCATCATCATCTCCATCTCCATCTCCATCTGTAACTGCCTAAAAGCCGAAAATACACTTCAGTTAAACAACGCCCCGATTCCAGCTTGGATCGCCCATGCCATTGCTGAATTCTGCCATGTCACGCTTGCTGCGAAGTTCAGCACGCCGCGTATTGTCTTAAAAGGCCTCTAAAAAGGGGCGGCCTGTCTCTAAAAGCCCTGGCCCGCTCCACAAACTGTAAGCTGAATGCCGAATGCCGAATGCCGAAACTGTCGCATCATTGCGGCCCGGGCGCAGTAGACTAGAAGACGACGTCGCCATCGTCATTGCGATGACTAGCAAAAAAAAAGAAAAAACTGAATATTAAAGAAATAAAGTAAAACAGAAATCGCGTTCTCGGAGAGTGTTTCCATTTAAAGGGCAGCTCTCTGGCTGGCAAACTCGTAAATCAGTCGAGAAATCACGTTGGCCAGTGCAAAATCAATTAGACCTGGTCGTGAGGCTTTGGCTTTTGGCCCAGAGAGAGCCATAAAAATTAGAAAATTTGATTATTGCCACACGACGATGCGCAGAGATTCACTCGTCCATTCGGGACGTCCCATTGGGCCACCCCCCTTCATGCCACTGCCCCTGCCTCAGCCACGAGCCGAGGGCCATTTGCATATTATCGTGCGGCCGTGGCAAGATGCTTTACAAAAATTTCATTACCCAAACCAAAGGGCATCTCGGTAGCGGCGTTTAAATGAGTTTATTACGTCTTTTGGCGTTTCACAGTTTACAGCATTTAGCCAAAAAATACTTTCAGGGTCGCAGCACCGGCTCTGCCAAAGGGGTGTGCAGCCGCAGCGTATTCGTAATGAAATTTCCATAGATTTGCATAAAAAGGCATCGAAACTGAACTCGAGCCGAGCCGAGCCGCGCTGAGTCGAGTCGAGTCGAGTCGAGTCTGTCACCGGTGAGTGGTGCAGAGATGCCCTAAATTAGATAATGTCTAAATTGGATTTAAAACACGCATTTTGCGGGTTTCCAACGGCTACAGCCAGTGCCGTCAGAGCCCGTGTCAGTGAATGTGAACGTAGATGTGGATGTGGATGTGGATGTGGATGAGAATGAGAATGTAAATGTTCATGTGAATCGGTAGCGCCCATTGAAGACCCATCGAGACAACATCAAAATAACATTAGAAGCGCTTTTTGGTATTTCGTTTCTTTCTTTTTACTCGTTCTACTGTTGTCTTTTTTACTCTTTTGCTTTTCTGTTGTTTTTGTTGCTGTTGTTGTCTGTGGCGCATTTGAAGGGTTGCAAATGGTGGCAGCATCGTCGCGTCGCCGTGATTTGTATGCAAATGCCGCAGTGGGCGCGTCCGGGTGGGAGGGGGGTGTGGCACTGTTTGATGGGAATGTATGAAATTTGATTTTTTCAACAACGGGAAGGAGTTGTTTATTTGACCAAGAGCTAAAAGCAGCGACGTAAGCCAATTATCTAACGTAATCAAATTATGCTGCAGAAATTTAATAGACCAGCATGCAGAATGCATTAACAGCACTATAAAAACGTCAGTCGGACACTATAGAAATAGATCGATTTAGTCATAGAAAGAACAGTTCAATTTAACAGGTTAGATTTTTCAATTCTAGCTATCCATATCTATTTCTATATATAAAATCTCAGAATTTTCTTTTTCAATGTTTGTATATGTAGAAAAGTAAAGCGTTTGTTCAAGTTGAGAAATGTTGCCAATTGGTATATAATGTTACGTCATCGTATATTGAGAGCTTACAAATAAGAAAATGTTTTTGATTTAAATGACATGGGATTATCATTAATGGAGACCTTTGACCAATTCCCGCAATGCCCGAAGACATCAATGCTCCTAATCACAAGTAATACGAAATTGTTTTACAATGATGGTACAAAGTTCTAATTCCAAGTCAGCAATTCCATTAATCAATAATAAAGCCAATCTGCTTACGTAGTTCAATATGCAACAACGAAAGTGTTTAGCAAACTCAAAAAAACACACGTATTGAGTATAACGGATTGTGTATTATTTATAGCGTATTACGCATAAGGTATAACGTATTAAGTATAACGTATTTGGATATAACGCATTAGGTATTACGTATAACGTATTAGATATTACTTATTAGATATTACGTATTAGATACAATGTTCAACGTATTGGATATTACGTATTGGATATTACGTATTGGATATTACGTATTACATATTAGATATTACGTATTACGTATTAACTATTACGTATTAAATAGAAACGTATTAAGTATTACGTATTGAGTATTATGTAAGACGAACATGTTACATATTATGTTATTATGATTACAACTATTACGTATTATCTATTATGTTTTGCATATTACGAATAAGCTATAGTGTACTACTTATAACGTATTAGTTATTACGTATACCGTAATAGTTATTAGGTAGGCAGCCCAGAACTACAATTCTATTACGTTGAGACGTAACACAGTTAACGCAAAAGTTATTGGCGGCGGAATCTCTGTTGTATGTCGACTCGTAGACTCATAGAAGTACAGCTCGGACAGAAAATCGAGCGAGTTCATAAATTCCGTTCGCTTGCCACATGGCCGTTACGTAATTTACATGATATGTGGCCACACATGTGTGTATATGTGTGTGTGTGTGTGTACGGCTCGGCGATTTACACGTGTCGACGCCAGGACAAGTTCATAAACTAAAGTTTAAGTTTTTGGTTTGCTGCTTTGACTGCGCGTTTGAGGCGTTTGCGTTATTTTGTTTCCATTTTTCCATTTTTTTTTTTTATTTAGTTTTTTTTTCTGTTTCAGTTAGCTTGGCGCTGATTGCGTGGCATTTTTCGCATATTTCTGCTGCACATTTCGTGCAAAACTTAATTATATTAACTGAGTTATTTGCGGCATTTGGCGCGCTGCGACTTGGCCAGGCCGCAAGCAGCGGCACTTGGACAGGTGTTGTTGCTGTTGTTGATGTTGTTGTTGTTGTTGTCGCCTTTGTTGAACGACAGAAAATTATGACAACTCAACTTGACTAACTGGTGTGGGGCACTCTCGAGCTGGCTGCTCCCTACAAGTCAGCCAACAGTTCGCAGTTGTTCGCACCTAAATGGGCTGACAGACAAACGGACAGACAGACGGACGGACTCGCTGGCTGGCTGGCTGGCTGGACGGCTGACAGGCGGCGACAGATGGACAGCGGACGGACGGGCACAATCAACAACATAATTAAAGGCACAAATGCGCATGTCTGGCTCTTGGCCAGGCTCTGTGCCCGGCTTGATTGAGCCAGGCCGAGCTGGCGAGCTGGCGAGCTTTGGTATGCAACGAGCTGCAATTAAAAATCAATAAAATGCGTGATTTTTGCAATTTTTGCAATGCAATTTGTAATTGCAATAATTAAAATGTTGCCCACAGTTGTTCACTTTTCATTTTGGGCTGCTTTTTTCATTAATTTTGTGATTGTATTTTGAGCAGCTTAATCAAATTTTCACCTCAGAAAGCAACTGAGTCACGTTCAGGCCAGAGAGCGAGAGAGATAGAGCAGCACATGCAGACGGAAACAGGAACGGGGCAGCGAAACAACCCTGGTCCAAATATTCAGGCAATCAATCACAGCCTCGCATAACCCACCCCTGCGCAGAGGCTGCTGAGCTGCTGCTGAGTCGGCTGGGCGCAGGGGCGCAACAAATCGGATTAACTCGCAGACTGTACCACCCGGAGTCGAGATTCACGCAGGCGCATAAAGGCTCTACCTTGGTCCAGGGGGGTAAGCCAGAGCTAACAATTAACTTTTGTTCGTTCGTTTGTTTTTTATTTTCCCCTGTCCCTCTCTCTTTCTCTCTCTCTCTCTCTCTCTCTCTCTTTGTCTGTGTCTTTTGCAATCTAGCAGTGGGCGTGTCTGTGGCCGGGGCAAAAAGGCAAACCCGAAACGAGCAATCGACGAGCACCGCCCGTTGGGTTAGCGATCGCTGCCAAGCGTTAACCAACACTGCATGATCACGCGCTGTTGCGCAATGCTGTTGCAACTGTCAGTGGCACGTCTAAACAGCCATCGATTATCGCACTGATAACGAGGGGCCAAGCTGAGGATCAACGTAGATTGTGACTAAGGATTGCTGCCTGGTTGCCTGGTTGCCCGTGTGCATGGCATTCATGAATTTCATTGAGTCTTGGGGTTCTGCCAATCATCGCTCTATTTGCCCTCCATTACGTAACTGGCCAGAGACAAAGTTAATGATAAAGATAGACATTGAGAGACTGGGCGATAGCGCGAGCGATAGAGATCGACAGATCGCTCTATGCTTTGCCACAGTCAATTGAAATTTTACGCATTCCGACAAACAACAAACAAACATACACACAAACACACGCATACACTCATACACACTCACACAAACACACACACACTCACACACACACGTAGGCATATAGACAAATGCATATATAGAATTCTCAATTGCTTTCGCATCATTACGTCTGCGAACAATTTATTTTTATAAAAGCGAAGCGGAGCGGCCGCCGCCAGCATCGACGCCGCATTTTCATTTTCCCGCTTTTCACGCGGGCCAGCTAGAGAACACAACGATCAAGTTGAAAAGTGCAGGAAAATTGAAGAAAAATACTGAGGCATGAAAGCAGCGTAAAAAAATCAAATAAATTTTATTGTATAAAGCGCAGCAACAACAACAACAACAAACTGCAGCAAAAACAATCAACGAGCCTGCCACGCTGTAAATAGTTTACAGTTGTGTTGCTGTTGTTGCTGTTGTTGCTGCTGCTGTGGCATTGCCTTTGCGGTTGCTCACACTTTTCCTTGCCACCGTCGCTGCAATCGATCGCAAATTTTTTTCTCTTGATTGTAAACAATTTGGCTGGCGGCTGGCGGCCACATCATCAACATCATCATCATCATCATCATCATCATCATCATCATCATCAGCAGCAGCAGCAGCAGTAACTGATCATGATCATCAGCAGCAGCAGCCGCAGCAGCAGCCGCAGCCGCAGCTAGCTAGCTAAATGGGTGTTGAGTGCAAAGTGTTTGTATTGCCTCCTCTCCTCACTGCGCTCCCTCTGGCCCAAACAACAACAACAAGCTAAGCCCCCTGCCCTCTGCGCTATAGAGAAATGTGCATGCAACGTGGCGTTGCCAGCAATATCTTGAATTTGAAAGATCTTGAGCTCTCGATCTGTCGACTGTCGGTGTTAAATGCTCAATAATTTTCGTGAGGCACCAATGTACAGACATACACACATATATATCTACATATATATAGTGAATATATACGTGTATTTATATATACATTTATTTCTCGTGATTTTTTGGCTGAATTGCATTGTCTTGCTATAGGCTCGACATCGAAATGACTTTACGACACAGCGGGAGATGCTGAATGCAGAATGCATCTTCTGTCTTTCTATCTCACTCTCACTCACTCACTCACTCGCTCTCTTTCTCTGGGTTTTTCAGATTTAATTTTATGTCTGTTGTATGTTTCATATAACCTTGTGCACAACAACAACAACAACAACAACGACAAGGGGCAGCAGCTAAGGAAGCAAAGTTTTTGGCTGCACTAAAAATAAATATAAATAAAAGTAATCAAAAAATATAAAAAATAAGGCGAAGAAGAAGCAGCAGCAGCAGCATCGCAATACAAGTAAAGCTTTGAGTGAATGAGTGAAAGAGGCTCTGAGAAATCATACAAAGACCCAGGGCCAAAAACATTTTGATTTTCATAATTTTTGCTCTGACCACAAAAAGGCTACAACAACAGCAACAACAACGACCACCACGAAACGCTTCATGTTAACGACTTTGGGCCTGGTCCCTACCAGAGCCAGCGCCTCTTGGTCCCCGGTCAACGTCATCGTCTACATTGTCTGCTCGGCATCGTTTCCTTAACGTTAACGTAAAAGTTTCATTTTCGTTACCTTTGCGCAGTGATACCGAAAAGCGAATAACATCGAAATGAAATGAAACGAAATGAGACTTTGTCTGGCACCGGGGCACCGGCACCGGGGTACCGGCACCGGCATGGATTCCAGGTGCTCGCATCGTACCCAAAACCCCGGAATCCCAAACAGCCGACTGCACCAAATGAGTTTTTGTGCCCCGGTCTCTGATGATTTTTGAATTGATTTGTGTTGTTAAATATTAAATTCTTATAAGTCATTTGCACTTGGCCCGAGCTGGAGCTGGGCTCAGCCTGGGCTCGGCCTCGCCGTGCATGTGGCGTGGCTTGTATGCCTCCAAATGACAGACAAGACAACAACGGCGGCTGCGACTGCGACTGCGACTGTGACTGCGATTGTGAGTGCAGCTCCAGTGCTGCTGCCCCGCCCTGCTGCTGATCGCCCGCCCTGCCCACATATATCATTTACACTCTCGACCGGAGCACAGCGGTCGGTCATCCAAAAATGGCAACGGACCAGCGATCGGCGGCCAGCGGCCAGCGGCCAGCGGCTAGCGTCCAGCTCGTTGGCTCTTTGTTGTATTTATGAATACGAAACTGCTTGTGGGAGGGGGCCGATGGGATGGGGTGCGGCTGGGGTGGAGGCGACTGCCGCTGTGTGGCGCGCAAATAACAAAATTATATTTTCAAGGTGTTCTTTTGCACATTTTTTTTCAATTTTAATTAACGTCGTTGCCGTTGCTGTTGCCCGTTGCCCGTTGTTATTATTACTGTTGCTGCTGCTGCTGCTGCTTAAAATTGCAATTCGCATTCGCAGCACAGCTGAATGATAAAGAGAGAAGAAAAAAATCATAATAAATGTTTAACAAAAGTTAATAAGCTTTTCGCTTTGCTTGATTTCATATGTATGAAGCTGTGTTTTATTGTCGTTTTATGGCGTTTTATTAATTTCTTGAATGGCCGCACTGCAGCAGCAGCAGCAGCAGCAGCCCGCTAACCAGTTAGCCAAAAGGCAGTGCGGGGGAGCGAACGAGTCGAGTTTAAAGTGAAACGGAATAAATGCCTCTCTGTGTGTGTGTGTATGTGTGTGGCAATGATAAGGCACTTTAGCTTTAGCTCGTGTCGACTGATTGCCGCAAAAGCGAACTAAATGCTTCTTAACTCTGAGCCGCTACTTTAAAAGTCATAAATTGACCAGGCTGCCCAGCTTAACTACAATGTACAGCACACTGCAGAATCTGAATACACTTGGAGAAATAACAGAGACTTGAGAATATCGGATTTGATTGAAAATTAAATTAAATACTATATTGTGGCTTATTAATGGAAGAGCATAAATATGAATGAATGAAAATTAGAGCGGGAAATATTTTAGTACATATTGAATAATAAGGAAATATTTAAAATAAAATATTAATGAGTTTAGCAATCAGAATAGATCTAATATATACAGTAAATATTTAATAATATTACATAATGAATAAATATGTACAGATGCACATAGTATATATAATATTCTAATATATTTATAATTATTTATATTATATAATAGATGTGTGAGGAAAACTAAACAGAAATATTACATTTATGTTCATACAGTAGAATCCATTTTTAACGACGCTCAAGGAACTGTCTTTATAACTGGAAGACGCTCTAACCGTATAGGTTTGCTCATATAAGTTTGTCTGGGTATCACAATTTTCGTTTCAATAACCAGATGGACGCTACAAGCAGAATCGTTATAACGGGATTCTACTGTATACATATATCTGCGATCAAAAATTGTAGTAATTTTTTGACAATATAAGCAAAAATATAATTAATTTATATTCTGATTAATTAATATATCAAGTTAGCAAATTCCCCTACTTCAACTAGATTTATGATCGTAGCTGTATGTGTATATTTTAATAGATCATATCACATAATATAGTATATAAGAATGCAACAGCATAAAGCAATTGTCAATCTATAAAAATAAACAATTTATTGTTTTATTTTTAATTGCTCCAAGTTTTCCTGTTACTATCCCATTTCACTCACAGAATGTTTTATGTTATCGGACTTCGAGTACAAGTTCTTTTATTAGATTATAGTATGCCATTAAGCTAGGCCTATGTGGGCAAACAATCAGTGTAGCAGTTAGTGAAGTGCTAGATCTTTGTCTTTGTCAGAATGCTTCAACTTGTGTAGACTATCTCTCGTCTCCTCCTCCTCCTCCTCCTCCTCCTCCTCCTCCTGCGGCTGCTGTTGCTGCTGCTGTTGCAAACTTTCACGCCAACACCGAAAGAAACATTCAATAAACACTCACGCAGTGCCCAAATGGACTTTAAACAAGTGCCATGAAGTAAAGAAATTTATATGAAAGCTTAAAGTAAGTCTCCATCTGCTGTAGCTGTTGTTGTTGTTGTTGTTGTTGCTGTTGCCGTTTCCTGTCATACACCCCACTGCATGCTCCTCCTTCTCCTCCTTCATGTCGACGTCTGCAGTTGCATTCATTACAAGCGAGGCAAAGGTTAACATGCAACGAACGGCAACAGCAACAACTGCTAAAAAGCTTAAATTTCACAACACGCTCGACAACAACAACAGCAGCAACAACAACAGCAACAACAACAGCAACATGCAGCAGAGAGGCACAGCATCAACGGCACAAAAAGTGCGACGCCGTCTCGGACGACGTCTCTCAACTTTTGCGTTTGAGCATTTAAGTGCCAATTAATAACAATTTTTATGAACCGAAGAAATAGTTGACAACACGGCATGGCATGGCAGCCAGTCAGTGATGCGCTGCTGCTGCTCAGACTGCTGCTGCTGCGTTGATGTTGCATGCAACAAGCAACATGCAACAACAAATACTACTAGCATATAAGCTCTGGCTGCGACTCCGACTGCGACTGCGACTGCGACTGGCAGAAGGCATGACAAACTAATTTGAAAACCCATAAAATTGCTCAGTTTATTAACAATTATTATATAAGTTTTATTAACCAGTCAAACGTAGCCAGCAGCTCTTTAATTAATTTGTGATTTTTCTGCATCAACAGCGGCGGCATCAACAGCTGCATCAGCATTAGTCGCAATTTATGCCGGCTTATTGACAGGCCTCAGGCCTTCGAGAGCACAGCCAATAAGTATGCAAAGCAGCAGCCAGTGAGAGAGAGACAGAGAGAAAGAGAGGGAGATACAAGTAAGAGGAAATGTTGCTATGGCGACTGACTTTGAAACATTTGGCGACATTAATATGATTTAATGCGTTAATTAGCACCAGGCAGCAACATCAGCAGCAGCAGGAGTAGCAGCAGCAGCAGGAGTCGTAGCCCAGTGCTGGTTGGGGTGCGAATACAGAAATAATAACAACAACAAGCGAACTTGAGAGCATCTGACGCGTCGCGCTTAAAACCCCAAAAAGTATGCTACGCGTATTCCCAAAATCCCCGAAGCGGATTAGTGAAGCATTGGCATGCAAGTGCGTACTGGGGTGCGGTCTCCTGCTCTAGCGCCGCCTGGTGGCAACTGGTTGGGTCTGGGACGGCAACGGCTTGGGTGTCTGCGGGTAACTTTGCCATTCGCCCTGTGTGAGTGTGTGCATTGCGTAATTGACGTCAATTTTGTTTTCGCACCGCGCATACCAAAACCCGAAAAACCCCAAGGCCCACCCAAGGCTGAACTGAACTGAACTGAACTGAACTGAGCTGAGCTCAGCTCTGCTCGGAAATCCAATACGACACAGAAAAATAATTTGCCAGAAATAGAAAATTGTGTCGGCTGCGACAATACGATCCTAAGGAATACTTCAAATCGTAATGGCTGGCAGGAGGCCGAGCGCAATAAACAGGAGCTACGACAATGCGAGAACCAGAGCCAAGAGCCAACTTGAAGGTAAACGAGGGTGGCCCACGCCCCTGCTCCTGCTCCTGCTCCTGCTCATGCCCATGCCTGAGCGTCATATTTCATTTATTAGCAGACGGCGTCTGTGGTGGCGGTAGCGGGTAGCGGCAGTTCGACAAGCATTCTTATTTATGCCCATAATGCAGGGCATATGCAGGGCATACGAAGGCGCCCAAATGGGAATTGCCTGAGCTGGAAGCCAGAGCCAAGAGTAAAGTGCGTCAAAGTAAAGTAGCTTAGAGATTTATGCGGCATTTGGCGGGCGTTTGCCTAATAGAATATCTTCCTCTTCCCGCTGGCCGGGGAAATTGCCAAAATGTGTCAATATGGGCTGGTCTAATGGCAGCACTACCAACGATTGCTAATGAGGCAGACGAAAAACTCTTTCCAAGTGACTTAAAAAAGAAAACTCTGAGTAATATTCGTTAAGTACATATCATAAAAGGGGAAAACTTTATCAAGTTAATAAAATAAAAATTAATTAAACTAAATTTAGGTTTTTTCATTTGAATTGTATTATTTAAAATAATCTACCTATGGCTCCTTTAATATTGAGCATATGATTTGCTAAGTAGGTCGACATATTGTTTGCACGCAGTGTCCTTTGGCTCGGACACCGGCACGTGCGCTATTAGATATGCAATAAATTATTTTTGCTAGTTTTTTCCGTTGGCATTTCGGCTAAGCTGCCTGCAAATTATAGAAAATCCCAACGAGGGACTGACAATGCATTAGAGCGACAGAGAGAGAGAGAGAGAGAGAGAGAGAGGGTGGGAGAATGAGAAAAGTCAATGTAAGCAATAAGCAGGAACACCATTATCTAATGCTCGGCGCGCCATTGAGGCATAAAGCCCCCAATGAGCTAGCCCCCACCCGCACTCACACTCACACAGACAGACGGACAGACAGCAAAGCCCAATCTGCAATCCGAGGCCCATAAGCGGCCCAAATAGTGCGCAGGAAATAAAGCACAAAAAGGCAATAAAAATTGCCAGGCAGCAGCCTGTCGAGGCTGACTAAGAGGCCAAGACTTGAGCGGAATGCGGGCAAACTTTTGGCTGACTATTTTGTAGATGTTGGCCGCACTGCTTCCGGGCCAATAGAAATGCCAGCACAACAAACAAAGCAAACAGCCAACCCCGCATACAAGGATTGAATCGGATGGGGCTGGACGGGGCTGGGTTGGGCTGAGATCTCGCTTTGGCAGCCCTAATGGCCAGCAGACAGACACTGAGACGTCGCCAGCAGCGGATTTAAGTGCAAGTGATTTATGTGCTCTATAAAAGGGAGGGGATTGTGTGACTAAGTATATATCTACACGTACATATGTGTGTGTGTGTGACAGAAAATTAGCTGATGTAGACATAAATGCGAACGAGCAAAGTATGCGCCAAATGGCAAATGGCATCGAGCGAGGGCCAACGAGCCCTGGCCACAAGCAAAATCAATCAAAAGTCGGAATGTCAATTGTCGAGCCAATGCCGAATGCCGAATGCCGAATGAGTGCCGCATTAAATATTGAAAATGCCAAAGACACATGAGAAATTCAATTACCAATGGTCAGCACAAAAAGGGTTTGAGCCCTTTGATATTTAACCCCGTTGAGGAAACGCATTTAGCTGCGCCTGTACAGGATAGTTAAGTTCCCGTTTAGGCGGATTAAATTACAATTTACAAGTGGCCAATACAAGCTAAGCGGGCCTTAAGTGCTGAACCTTAGTAGCTCTGCTGTTGCCATTGACCGAACCCCTGCCTGCCTGCCCGCCGCCCTTTGTGGTCGCGAGCTAGCGTGCATCGATGATAATTGAAAGGCACTTGAAATGGTGAGCGTGGGTCGCTTGGCTGGCTAATCGAGTTTGAAACAAGCGTAAATCGTCCTTTTGATATTCGAGTTGACTTCAATTGCTTTTGCGGT
Source organism: Drosophila navojoa (assembly GCF_054131105.1). NCBI lineage: Eukaryota > Metazoa > Arthropoda > Insecta > Diptera > Drosophilidae > Drosophila > Drosophila navojoa. The sequence goes on along the minus strand of NC_142890.1, from coordinate 28,266,121 downwards.
GCAAAGTGCAGCTACAGCTCAGGTAATTAACGGTAATTGTGCAAGCACCAGGCCCATACACCATTCACCAGCTTGGCCAACGCCCCAGAGTACGGCTTCCCATTGGGCCAAAGCCTCATCGGCTAATGTGCGCTAAGCGCTCGCCTGCATTTGCCTAATGACCCAAGCGCAAGCGACGCATCGGACTTTGTATAATTTGTAAGCTTTTAAACCGATTTGCAGCTTAGTGGAGGCCAACGTTGAAATATCTTTACTTTTTTTCTTTGCAAAATAAAAAACAAAAACCGAAAAAACTCTCTGTTTCAGCGGAAAAAATACTTTCAAGTCGAAGACAAAGGCGACAGACAAAGAGAGCCAATTCAGGCTGACTCTGCGGCCGGCTCAGCTATTTTGGGTATCTGTTCGCTTTTTGCGGCTGTTTTACGGCATAAATTTCCATTGAATTTGCGCTGGCAAATTGGAAAAAAATGTTTCTCTATATATTAAAAATACTCTAAAAACAGAAAACCAAAAACAACAACACACAAAGACGATGCGCACTGATACATTTGTGGCTAAGCCAGAAGGTTGACACAATCAGGTAGATATGAGTGTATCGATAAATATATACATATACCTATGTGGGCACTCGATATAGCAGAAAAAAAACTGAGCGTTGAAACTGCGAGCTTTTGAAGCGGCGGCTGCCGTTTGAAGCAACACTTGACTGAGCCATAGACAGATCAGAAAATCAAAATCAAAATAAAACAGGAAAAACATTTATGTATACACGAATTGGCAACAACAGCAAAATATTCATTAAGATTTCATTATTTGCCAAGCATTTTTGGTGCTCTTTACGTTTTTTTGCTGTAGCCGATTGAATTTTACGGATAGGATTCCAGGAAAACGAAAGCATCGAGAGCTAAGCATGAATGAAACATTTAGCAGAGTTTCAAATATTGTATAAAATAAATAAGATTCAAATGAAAGTATGAAATGAATTTCAATGTAGATACAATATATACAAGAGATACAATAATTCATTGTTTCTATTTGGACTTTCAAGCTCGACAGGAAATGCCTTCTAGTCTAGTCTAGAGGATGTTCTCCCCATCCGTATTTCTTCTAATCCGTATTTTCTTTGTCGCCGATCGATGAATGAAGGCGAACCGTCGTCATCGTCACTTTGGCATGTCTTTTCACGCCAATGGCTCAAGGTATCGCATTCAACGCTTTTCGGCTTTGTACAATTCCCTGGGCAATCTAAGAATCGCCAGTGCGACAAAAATTGCTGAAAGTTTTGTATTGAACGCGACTTGAAACCCAACAGCCACAGCAGGCAGAGTAAGCCAAAAAACAAAAACAAAAATACAAAATACAAAATAAAATAAAAATAAAAACAAGACAAGATGAGCCAAAGCTAAAAACTTGTCGAGCACATTGGCAACTGCATTGAAACATTAGCAGTGATGACATTTTTGCGGTTGCTCCGCACCCTCCCCGCGCCCTGTCTACCCCGGCTGTACCCGGCTCTACCACACCCGCTCGTCTGGCTCTGCGCCTGCGTCTGCGATTCATCTGATGCCGCTTTGTTTTGGGCCGTTCGTTGGCTTTAAGAGCCTTAGCTTTTTGGCTGGCTGGGTTTTTGGGCTTTTTGCCCTGTTGGCTGAAATTCCTGAAGACGCGACACTTCATACATAATAAAAGTGGATCGCCGAACGACGCGTCGATCGCCGCTCGTCAAAAGTCAAAAGCCTTGTCACACACTCGATCCGCTGCACATTGAGCCAGGGCTTAGGCATTGATGCAAACGCTGCTTTGGGGTTTTGGGGTTTCGGGTATGGGACAACTTCTTTGTTGAGCCATCACGGCGGCATTTGTAGGGCTTTCTTGGCTTATTAATTGTAGCCTTAGCCTTGGACTTGAAGTCGGAGACGGAGTCGGAGCTGTTGGACATCGGCTGCGTTTTATTCACAAATGAATGCACAAATTTCGGACAGTCGCCTGCGGTTAGAGTCACAGACAGTATGACGCTTGGCCAAGCAGCACAAAGCCACAGAGAAAAAAAAAACCCAAGCTAACTCGTATTCGTATTACTCAGGTGAGAGCGCGGCTAATGAGCCTGGCGAGCATCCTTTTTTGCTTTGCTTTGCCACGAAAACTGGAACTCAGACTGCCATCCGACCATCCAACCGAGCCACGGAGCAACCGAGCGACCGACCAGGCCAGACAAACAGACACCCAAAACCAGTTCGACTTTTTGACTTAATGCCTATAAAATTATAGGTCTTTCGAAACCAACTGGAAAATTGTGCGGGGCGTTGCTGTAGAAATTAATACAAATGCAGCCAGCACAAAGCATTTTCTTTTGCCCTGACCCTCCCTATCTCTCCCCCTCTCTCACTCTCGCTTAAGTGGAAAATGCCCAACAAATAAGTATTCAAAAAAAACAGTAAAGAAGAGAAAGAAACGATGTCTAACAGCCAACACGCCCCAGGCAATCACGCAAAATGCCAAATTACATGTAGCTACCATTAACAGAACGAAATCATCTAACACGCAGAGCCTCCAACTTGGCCGGGGCTGCAGCGCAACAAAAAAAAAAAACAATATAAAGAAAAAAGAAGTCATTTAAGGTGTTTTCCACAAGTCGTACACGAGCCCGAGAAGGAGCAGCAGACCCAGACCCGCTCACGTTGCCGTTGCTCTGTTTCAGGCTCGCACAGCTGCCAGGCAATTCGATCGGGGCCAGGTCGACGCTCAGGTTTCGGGCGCAGGCCGCAGATTGGGCCAGGCTCGAGCTGGGGCAGTGCGCAGATCCTTAACTGCAACTGCTGTGCACTGCAGTTGACACTTGAGCTGAGGCGGAGGCGTGGACGGCCTCCTAAGCGGATTACACGTGCCACGGCTATATACATATTTCTGTGTGTGTGTGTGTGTGTGTGTGTGTGTGTGTGTGTGTGTGTGTATGGGTAGAAATGCTTATGAATAAAATGCAGCCACGAAATACGAGCGGGCTTCTCGATTTACATGCAATGATAGCCAGGATTCGGTGTCCTGCGAGTCCTGCATTGAAAGTCACAAAAATTCGCGCACGTTTCACACACTTTACGCACTTAAGAGTTACGCTTAAAGCTAAAGGCCAAAGCATGTACAATAAAGGGAGAGGAAGAAAAAAAGGAGGGATTGGGCGAGAGAGGGAGCGAGCTATTGCTGAAAAAAATATTTATATCAACTAAAATAGCTCTCTCTCTCTCTCTCTTTCCATCAACTGTCTCCATTTATCCATCGGGTGCATCGATCTTTCTGTGGGTTGCTCCGGCTCGATCAAGTCAGTGAGTTCTTCCAAGATCCCGTTGAGATTGGCCAGCTAAATGCGTTGCCTTATAAACTAAGCCTCAATGTCGTAAGTGGATTAAAAAAACATTCCGTTTACTTTTCAAATATACTTTTTTCATATATTTATTGGCTAACTCTTTAAACGTTACTCTGTAGTTGTTGTTTCTTAATTCATTTTCGTTTTTCTTTTAATTATATTATTAGTATACATATAAATAATTAAAAATATTACATTAAAATGTATTCGTATATCGTATAGAAGTTGCTGCTTGTTTTGTTTATCATTCATATAATTTTTGTTTTCGTTTTCTTTTTGATTGCGTTTTCTTCTCTGCTAAGATCATTACAATAAGTTTTCGTATCGTGTTTCTCATTTTACAATTTTGCTAAAAACTAAATAAAATTTGTTTCGTGAAACAATAATAAGAATTTATGCAATTAGACACACACAGAAAAGGAAAACTCAATTTTATGCATGTATATTTTATATATACATATTTCAAAAATAATAGCAAAAAGCATCTCAATTATTTTTCAAATATATATATATTTACGTATATGTTTGTGTTGCGTTATTTTTATTTATATTTACTTGTGTTATATTTTCATAAAATATCACCTAAAGCAATTACGTATTTCAGTTTCAGTTTTGTATTTTGTTTTTTTTTTTTTTTAGTTTTTTTTTTCTTTTTACATGACAACAATAAAAAATGTTCGCTTTGTTTGCAAAACGTTCAATACTAAAAAAAAAAACTAATAGTAAGAACAAAAGCATTAAACAAAGTGTTCAACAAAATGCAAAAGCCCCCAAAAATCATAGGAAACAATTTGTTGCAGCCAATTTTGCAACAGCTTATATATATATATATATATTTATAAATATATATAGTATATGTTTTCTTGTATATTAATTATTATTTTTATTTTTTTCTTTCAACTAAAAAGCAACTAAGATCGCTTGGCCACAGATTTATGCTAAAATTATATTATAATTACAGCTTGTATTCACTTCGTATGGTTTTTTGTTGTTTTCAAATAATTGTTTGTATTATTTGTGTTTTTTTTTTTTTTTTTTTTTAATTTTTAAGAGACAAAGTACAACAACTAGTTTTATTTATTAATTATTATATTGTGTTGGATTTTTTTTTGTTAGCAAATTTACTTATTTGCAAGGTTTTTTGTTTGTTTATTCTTAAGTTGAAAAAATAGTACAAAAGCTTTGACATATTCTGATTTTTTTCTGTTTTCTGTTTTCTGTTTCATTACTTGGTTTGTTTCTTTCGCTAATAAACCAGTTGGTTTATAGTCTACTCGTAAAGTGTAAGTATACAAATGACTGCCCATATAGCTGGACTGCAACCGAGTGCAGCTCCATTAAGTACAATGTTTGGTAGATTTTTGTTTTAGAGTTGTTTAGTATGCATTAACTCAAAAGGTAGGAGAATATAGCGATAGAGAAAGTGCCTAGAGCTGGGAAGAGTTCATTTCGAAATTAGTTTTTAGGGTAAACATAGAGTTTAGCTTTAGTTTTTAGTTTAGCTTAGTATACCTAATAATACGTAGCCTTCCGTTACGGACACTAAGAACTATATAACGCTATAGTATACATTGAGTTGAAGGGGGATAGACAAGGGACAAGGGAGAAGGGTAGATAGGTAGAAATAGTAGTAGTACTATTTGGGGTTAGGCCTAGTCTAGTTGCAAGTATTTGATTGGGATAGTAGTACAATGGGATTATCTTATTCCATCTCTTAACTGCTGTGATTTGAGCACCAGAAGCTGCACTGTCGCTATATACGTATTTACGTACCATATTTGTTATTAATTAATAATTACATTTACTTTTATATAATAGTATCGCGTGTAGCATTTTATGTATTTACTTGTATAGTTAAAAATTTTGCTTAGTAGATGCTTAAAGTTCTCTTTTTGTTTTCTTGTTAATGATCTTGAATTATAACCTAAACAGTATCCCGTTCATTACGTATATTTAGTTCGCACGGATTCTAGCTCATTTATAATGTCATCGTATATGCGCGTTTCAATTCTCAATTAATTAAATTAACATTAATCTGGTATTAACTTTTTTTTTTTTATCTTTTTAAACAATAGAAAAACATATGTTTTACTTTATGTTTTATTCGTATACTTTGCATTTGAACTCAGGTTGATTTTATTATGTTGTTTCATCTTTTTGTTTACGTATATGAGTTGCACTTGGTTCTCCATTCTCATTAAGAACGCATTGAAATAAGACTTATAAAAGAAACGAAACAAAAATGGAAACAAATCTAACTAAATTAAAGATTAGAAACTTGTTTTTCGTTTTTTTTTTTTTTTTTTTAATTTTTGTTTTTTCTTTTTTGGCAAGTTTTTTCAGTGTTGTAAAACACCTTGAAAAAGGACGTATTGAAAAATCGTATACACGTTGCTGAAGTAAATAATAGTGAAAAGCCAAACAAAAAAGGAATAAACTTTTCTTTCATTATGAACAATTTTGTTTTGTTTTTCTTTCTTCTTCCTCTTATTCTTTCTGATTTTGTTTTTGTTTTTGTTTTTGACTTGTAAGCAGCCTAGGCTTTCGTACAACTACATGCTTAAGTTCTATTTTAAGTTATAGTTTAGTTTCTTAAGAAGTTTGCTCGTAGTTAGGGTTATGTTTTCTGATTTGACCAAATAACGTAGGGTTTTCCTTTATCCCTTTCTTTTCTCTTTTCTTTTTTTGGGGCTCCCTGCTGTGACACCCACCCAAACACACACACGCGCACACTCTCATACACACGCGCACAGGCGCACACACGCTGAGCGAATTAAAAGTCCGCTTCGTGCTTGATGCGATAACTGGCATAGGTTTCTTCCAGCGGCGCAAAGTCTTGGGTGTGGGGCTGTGTTAGGGTTCCAAAATGGAAATTTGGCACCAGAGTTGTAATATATATATAGAGAAATGGGGGGCTTTAGATATAATTGTAGATCAAGTGTCGATTGATATTGTGTGCATCTGTTGCTGTAACTAAATATGTCTGTCTGTGTGTTGGTTTTGTTTGTGGAGGGGTTCGAAGGCGATATTTACAAGTTTACGAACTCAAAACGATAGCACTTCTATCGAAAGTTATCGACGCAGCCCCGCATAGTCAGGGCCATGCATATTAGGCTAGCTTTTATATCATATTTATATATATATATATATAATATATATATACATACATATAGGTGTGTACATATATATATGCAATTATACGTATATGGTTTCTATATATATGTATATATATAGAGAGTTATGTGCATATGTAAATTGTTAAAATTGGTTAGTTTTGGGTTAGTAAACTTTCTCGTAATATAATAATTTTTAGTTTTTTTTTTTTTGTTTAATAGTTTAATTTTTTTTTTGTGTTGTTAAGTAGTGAAAATAATAAAAAGTTGTTAAATGTTTTTAATAATAATTAATAATATATTGGCGAGCTATATGGGCCTCTTGCAAAAACGAAGGACTGGAACTTTTACTTAGTTTTCTTTTTGTTTTCTTATTAATTTTCTTTTCTCTCTTTTGCATAGTTTTTCTTTAGTTGTTGGTACTTTTTACAAATTAAGCAAATTTATAGTTTTCTTTGCGCTAATTATTGTTGCTCAGTTGCTGTATCTTCTTCTTCATCATCATATTCATTTTAAGTAATTTACAAGTTGAATGTATTCTATTTTTGTCTCTGCGAGAAGAGCTCAAAAATAAATAACATGACTTATGTTTTGCATTACTCTTTGTTTATACTCATTTTTTTGCTTGTTTTGTTTTTGAGTGTGTGTGTGTTTACTTTTTTTTAACTTAAATTTATGGCTCTCAGTTAACTGTACAAAAAACAGACAAATTCTAACGGCCAAAGCATCAGTAGTAGTAGCAACAGCAGCAGCAGCAGCGACAGTTGCCAACATAGTCGGATAGACAACAGCAATGCACAGCAGCAACATCAACAGCAGCAGCAGCAGCAACAGCTGTCAATGTGTGGATGGTCGAAGATCCTCGCTTAGCGGCCGCTTGGAAGCTCGTTTGTAGTTGTTGTTGTTGTGGTTGGTTGTTGGTTGTTCATTGAGTCGTGTTGTTGTTGTCGTTGTCGTCATTGTTGTCGTTTTGGCCGCTAATGCAATGTCCTTGCAATTGCTGTTATTGTTGGGCTGTTGTTGTTGCTGCTGCGTAGCCATTGCCGTTGTTGCTGACGTTGTCGTTGTTGATGTTGCTGCAGTTGCTCTCGTTAGAATTTGCTTCTTTTCTCATTTTATGTATTTGCTCTCTTGTACTGATTTTCTTTTCTTTTTTTAAGTATCTTTTTGTTGTTGTATTAATTCACTTGACTAATTTACAATGTGTGTGTGTTCTTGTTCTTGTTCATAATTACGTACAACTTCTTCTGCGTTTTTGATTGGATTTTATTCATCAATATTTGTTTATATTATTGTTATTATGATCCTCAGATAATCAATTGAGATTATTGTGGACTTTTGTTGAAGTTTTGCAAAATGAATTAATTTTACTTAATTTCTTATGCAGTTTCGCAACATTCATATTTTTTCTTTTTCTTTTTGGTTATTATTATTGATTCATTTAATCCCAGGGCATTGTGAGCACCCGCTTCGTTTTTGCAAGAAGGTCGTTATCGTACTACGAACATGGGTGCACCACCGCATTGTAGCTCGCCAATATAGGACCATGTGCTCCCGCGAAGGGGGTACTCACAACGTCTGGTGTACTAGCTCCATCGGTGTGCGATGTTGAATCGGCATTACTTCTTCCTTCACCATTTGCTGAACCTAATTCTGGTGGTTTGGTGGTGTCCCGTTCGTCAATCACTAAATCTATTGGCATTTTACCCTTTAAACATGAGATATATCGATGACAGAAATTATCGCATAGTTCATGCACCTGCAACGAGAGACCCGCAAAAAGTGAGTGAGAGAGAGAAAGAGATTGTTGTGTGAGTGAAAGGGTGCGATGCCAAAACGAAAATCAACATATATATATTTATAAGGAAATTTATGGTACAATAATAGATATTTAGGCATATAATAGTGCAGATATATGTATATATAAATAAAGGATATGCATAAATATAATACTTAATCTAATCAGACATCTGGCAATACGTTTTCATATTCCACAATCGGGAGTTCATTAGGCATTCAGTTAGTTTATGAACCATTCAACTTGAGCAACAGAGACAGCTGCAAACACTTAGCGCCATTGCATTCTTTCAGCCAACGGCAACAACAATATGGCTAAAACCTGCTTTTTCTCCCGCTGCAAATGGCATGCAAATTGCTTTTTATGCGTTATCCAAGGCCCGGCTCTGGACTCGGGCCACGCAAATGGTTGATGATGGCACTCAAAAATGGCGTAGACAACGTCAGCAACAGCCACCGCTAAGCTTAGAAGGTGTACGCGCTTGCAGGCGATAAAAATGCGAGTCCGACCCGGCCACATAAATATGCATAGAGAGCTGGCTGGCTCGCTGGCTGGCTGCCTGGCTGCCTGGCCAAAAGCATTCGAGCCAGAAAGGAAGTGCTGGCTGGTCAGCCAAGTTTAGCCGCAGGGCACACTTTTAAGCAAGCAGCACGTGCAACACACAGACCATTGGCTGGCGTCAGCAGCAACAGCAACAGCAACATCAACAGCAGCAGCAGCAGCAGCAACAGCAAACGGCCAACAAAATGCGTTTTTAAACCAAGCTGTTGTTGTTGTCTGTAGCCAAAAACTGTGTGTAAGCTCGTGTGTGAGAGTGTGTGTGCTTGTGTGTGTGTATGTATGATAAAACAAATGCGATAAGGCCAAAGTGAGTGTGAGTCAGGCGGAGCGCATATGCAAATATGCAAAAAGGCTGCGCACCAAAGAGGAATGCAGCCGCCGACACGGCTAAAAAGAAATTAATTGCGCTGGGCTCGAGCAGACACAGAGAAGCAGCAACAACAGCAGCAGCAGCAACAACACCAACAATAACAACAACCAACAGGGTGCTCCATTTAAACGGGCAGGCATTTAATTTACGAAAAAGTGCGCGTTGCTTATGCAAATTGCTTGTTGCTGTGTTCTTGCAACGCTGCTGCTGCTGTTGTTGTTGCTGTTGTTGTTGCTGCTGTTGCTGCTGCTGCGTCTCTCGTTTTGTGTTTTCTTCTCTTTTTTTTAGGCATACGAAAGCTGTAACAGTTGCTGGCGGGCGGGCTGGCCGACTGGCTGGCTATTAACTTGTTGCCCATTGCCGAAACTTGCCAAACTTGTTTCCAGGCTGCTGCTGCTGCTGCTGCTGCTGCTGCTGCTGCTGTGGACGTCATTGCCGATGCTGCTGCTGGCTGTGTTCAATGTTATTGTCACCAAAAATATGACGATGATAAAAACTGGCAGCAGCAACTGGTTTATGACAGGACTCAAATTTGTCTTTACTGCTGCCTGATAACAGTAACAGCAGCAACAGCAACAGCAACTGCAGCAACAACAACATGTTGCTGCTGCATATGTGTATAGCTGTCAAAGTTGCCATAACAATGCACATAAAGTGCACAATTAGCACGCCAGCAACATGTTGCCAGCGCACAGCAACAACAGCCGCTGCAGCAGCAGCAGCAGAACACAGCAACAACAAGGCATAAATACTTACTAAATTGATATGTTTATGCGGCTTTATGCTCAGTTGCTCAGTTGCTCAGTTGCCAGTCTCTGGCTCGGCCCTTTGTGGCATGTTGTTGCTGTTGCTGTTGCAGCCGATGCTTGGCCGCTGATAATTTTTGATTAATTTGTCAGCGTTGTGTGTGACATTTAAACAGCTCATTGCGATATTTATGACTGGTGCTGCTGCTGCTGCTGCTGCTGCTGCTGCTACTGCTGTGACTGGCTGTTGCTGTTGCACATTGGGTGGGCAACTCACTGCTGGGACCCACGACAGCAGCACCAGCAGCAGCTGCTGTGTTGCCAGCCAGCGCACTGGGGGCGTTGCTTGTTGCAAGCATTGTAAATGTTACAGTCATTTGTACATCCTGTTAAGCAAAACTTTTCACAGTCCCGTCCTCGCTACATTTTACAGCTTCCTCTATCAGAGATACGATCGCAATGCGTCCGGGCATATAGTTTTGTTTACCATTCCATTGCATTTACTGTCTCTCCCTCTCTCTCTCCCGCTGTCTCGCTCTCGCTCTGTCAATGCAACTATTGCACTTTGCCTGCATTCGCTTCGCTCTAATCTAATGTAAATCGCTCCAATCTGCGCAGTGGTAATTTTCGATTTCCGCTCATAGATAGCGCTAAATGTTCTATACGGAGATGACGACTAGACCAGCTCCGGCTGAGATTCACACGAAACCGACCAACTGACACAGCCTCCAGTCTCGATGCCAGTCGGCAGCCTCAGTCTCAGTCTCAGTTTCAGTCTCTGTCTCAGTCCCAGTCAAGCAACAAGTTTTATTTTTTCCCTCTCTCTCTCCCTCTCTCCCTCTATTTTATTTTTTGCATTTCGTTTAACAAGCGTGCGGCAAAAAATGTACAACACTGCTGACATTTAAATGAAATGTAATTAAAAAAGCAACAGCAAAAACGACAACAACAACAATAGCAACGATTGCCGACAAAACAGTACAGACTGAATCTAAGCGCTTGGCAAAAATAAATTTTTTAATTCAGAAAAAAATACAAAAAGCAAATAAATAAATAGATAGAAATGTTATTTGACTTTGAGATCTAAATGTAGCGAACTGTGAATGCTCTGCCAACATGAATTGATATCAAACATTTTGTAAATGGAATGACGTTTGAGGAAAATGCTATGACGCGGAATTACAAATTTATGAAGAGCTGATAGCTTGCAGAGTTCAGTGTCAAGTACAAGATATATTTTTAGTAAAACGTTTACGAATGTGCTTGAAAAAGAAATGCCAAAATATTATAGTTGAAGTACAGAAATGTAACGTTTGCGAATATGCTTCAAGAAACACGGAAAACTGCAAAAATGTTCACGAAACGAAGTTAGTTAAAGAAGTATGACACCTACGAATTTATTTACGAATGTAATTGAAAGAGGAACGTTACGATTAAGGATGCGCTTCAAAGAAGAAAGTGAAGAGAGATGTGTAAGCCTAAACTCCTTGGCTGACGTTTAGAAAATGCGCTCATATAAGCAACGTTTACGAATATGCTTGAAAGAGGAATGCCCATATTTTGCCACTGACGTAACAGAAACGTTACGTTTACGATGACGCTTCAAAGAGGAATCCAAAATAACACTGATTTCGGTATACTCCATATCGTATGCCACTTTGGCCTTCTATTATTATATCATCTGTTAAATTCGAGATGCTCGCAGTGTTAATGCCAATGAATGTGGAACCCACACATTTCACTTCATTTGATTTGTTCTTTTTGTGGCCCCATCAAATCTCAAGTCCAGCTTGCAGCTCAAGTCTCGCTTAGCCGAAAAAAAAAAAACTGAATTCAAATAAAATACAGCTGTTGCTTGTCGTTTGGTGTTGTAGCACCAAACTGGCCAGGCCATCAAAACAAGGCCCCCAATTCGGCGTGTACGCTGGGGCATTGGTGGTGGTAGTCGCAGTGGAGCCCCCATGCCGGTGCCAGTACCGGTACAGCCGCCAAGCTGCGACTGCTTACCCCCTGCCGGGGTGTGTGCAACTGACCCAACGTGTGTTGTCTGTCCGCTCGTCTCTTCCGTCTGTCTGTGGCACTGTGTCCCACTGTCTGTTTGTCAATTGCAATGCGCCGTCGTTGTTGAGTGTTTTTTTTTTTTTCGTATTTTTTTTTGCATGTGACTGTGTGACGAGAATTGTCCGTGCTGGATGGGAACTGAGGACTGGGCAAATGGGGCTGGCAAACCAGTTTTGACAGACACAAGTCTTGAAGCGTCTTTTTAACTGATTCTGTGTGTTGTTTTTAGCAGCAGCAACAAATATGCACAGATACAGATACAATACATGCATACAATATACACATATGGTCAAATTAATAGGTGTGAATTTTTTTTTTTTATTTAAATGGTGATAACATCTATATTTTTTCATATATTTTAAAAATTCAACTGGCAGTCAAAAATAGACATATCTCAGAATAATAAAAGCAAAAAAAAAGTTTGAAAAATAATAACGGTTGATATAGTTTTGGCAAATATCACAAAATACTCAAAATTTTGCTGGCCACATTAATAAGTGTATTTTCTTAAAAAAAAAAATATTAAGAAATTAAAGAGTTTTTAAGTAAGCAAAGATAGTATTTTCGTTAAATATAATTAGATTTAAGCATAAAAATTTTTATTTTCAACATTTTAACAAAATTAGATGGGTCGTAGAGTTCACTGCAGTGCTGAAGAGAGAAACCTCGTTCGCGAGCTTCGTGAAGAGGATAAAGCTTGTGAATGCATTTTCTCACTCATGGGACTATCTGAGAACTTCATCAGAAATGCCCTTAAATCAAAAAAAGACAGAAGGAAGCTAGGTTTCCGGCGGAAAACTACCGCAACCGACGATTCCCGTATAGTCACCTTCGCGAAAACGGGTCCTTTTCAGTCGTCGGGGCCGATTGCAGGCGAAATGGGCTATATGGTATCAGAAAAAACTGTTCGTCGACGGCTATTAAACTCGGATCTACCTGGGAGAGTTGTTCGCAGAGTTCCTCTTCTGCGTGGATCAAATATTCAGATGAGCAAACATTTTGCTCAAACTCACAAGGCCTGGTTTGGCTTAGAGGGAGAGCGTAAATGGAAGAATATTCTCTGGAGTGATGAAACAAAAACAAATTTGTTTGGGAATATCTCAAATATAAATGTTCGAAGACCTAAAGGCAAAGAATTGGATCCTAGATATACAAAAAATACGGTTACGCACGTAGGAGGCGGCATAATGGTTTGGGACTGCTTTTCATGGCATGGGTTTGGAATCATCACCCATTTCCATAATGGACAGATTCCTGAAAATGAATTATTGAGTAGTGTTATGCTACCATATGGCCACGACAACATGCCTCTAAAATGGAAATTACAACAGGATAACGATCCTAAATAGGACTCCCCAGTAGCTAAGGATTGGTTTCATGGAAATAGAATTGATGTTTATGAGTGGCCAAGTTAGTCTCCAGATCACAATCCAATTGAGAACCTTTGGGGACACCTAAAAAGACTCATTTCCAAGACTACCTGCTTCAATTATACCCAATTATTGGATCTCACTCAGGAGAAATGGAGCGCCATTCCCGTGGAAAGGTGTAGAAAGCTAATGCCGTCTATGCCATCAAGGATCAACAAAATCTTTGCGAATAAAAGCGGGCATACGGGGTATTATCCCCTTTAATCTAAATATAACATAAATATTTCACAATATTTCCAAAATTTTAATTTTTTTTTTTTTAATTTGTTAGGCACACCTATTAATGTGGCCAGCAAAATTTTGAGTATTTTGTGATATTTGCCAAAACTATATCAACCGTTATTATTTTTTTTAACTTTTTTTTGCTTTTATTATTCTGAGATATGTCTATTTCTGAATGCCAGTTGAGTTTTTAAAATATTTGAAAAAATATAGACGTTATCACCATTTTTTCACAAAAAATATTTCACACCTATTAATTTGACCATATGTGTATATGTACATATATACATAAGCATATATGGACGCTTTTTTTTTTGCCAGTCAGCCCGCACATTTTATTTAAGTATTATATATATATTTCTTTTTTGCTTATTTTATTTTTTATTTTTTGTATTTTTTTCATTTTGTGTTTTTTATTTATTTTATACACCAAAATCGCCCGCTGCATTTTGTTGGCTGCATATAAATGAATTGTATTTTTGTTGTTTTCGTACAAGTTGCTACAGTTCTTTGTGCCGATTGTTGGCTGTTTGGTTGTTGGTTGGCCGTGTCGTGGTTCGTGTGTGTCGCAAGCTGTGTGAGTGACAAATGACAAAACAAAAACCTGTCGTGGGCTGTGCTCGCAGTGCGCTCTGTGCTCTGTGCTCTGTTGTCTCTTGTCTCTTGTCTGTTGTCTGTGCTGTGTGTGTGATGATGATAAAGATCTCGTTCGGTTCACTACGCTCCTCTGTTTGTTATACAGGGTGCCGGTTGCAACAAATTGCAGCTGGCCGAATGACTGAATGACTGAATGGGGCAGACTGATCCATCTCAGACTCTCTGACTGACTGACTGACTTGGCTTACTGCACTACTTTCAATAGAAAGCGCTGCAGTTGGTAATTAAGATTGGCCAACACTAATTGCACATTGATTGACTTTTCTTGTTCGTATTTGTCAATGTGTCATTAGCCATATGCCAGAGCGTTCCAATAACTGTAAATGGCTGCCGTGGAGGCCTACAAAGGCATTTCTCAGCCCCAAATGCCTCAGCTTCGTATTCCTATAGCGTTTGCCGTGCGTTCTTATTGATGTTGTTTCTCTTTTCTTTTTTTTTTTTTTGTGTTTTTATATAATGTTTTGCATAATTTCTTACTTAAGAGTTAATTGAAAAACGAAAGAAGAGAAGAGAGAGAGAGAAAAAAAAAACAAAGTCTGATGACGCGCTTAGCTCAAAGCCCGGCTCAGCCCCAACTCCGGCTGGGCTTCAGTTTCGGTTCCCGACCCAACGCTCAACGCTCGACGCTCCACGGTTCGCTGCGCATTTGCCTAATTAATTTTCTTGGCACAGCAGCAGCAGCGGCAAGGGAGAGGGAGTGGAGTGTGCAGGCATTAATTACGACCACGTTGAGGAACAACTTCCATTAAGACAGCACACACACACGCACGCACACGCACCCAGTCTAGTCAAGCGCTTGCATATTATTTGAAATTAAAACAAATTAGGCAACCTGTAATTTTTTCATTTAGACTATAAAGTGTCCAATAATAAAGTAGGTGTTGCTTGTTGCTGCATTCCCAAAAATTATTTATATGCGGCTAGAGTGAGAGCGAGAGCGGGGTGTGGTGTGGGTATAAATCCACACCTCATGAATTAACAACAAAGCCGCACCGCCCATGAATGCATTGTATTGTGCGGCGCCTAATGCAAATATCGTACAATAGTCGCCGACACAGCCGAAATTTTTGTGTGTGACTGAGGCGATAAGCACCTGTGCGACAAATATTTGTGCTCTGCTCGGCTCATATCTGGCTCTGTAAACGCTATGTCACATCCTGTCGGACGGCCGACTTATCTCTATCTAAAGCTATGCAAGCGGTTTTCATGTTACAATTTTGATTGGCAATTAATGCAGTTTTGGCCACGGCCAGCTGCACGGCCAACGGTTGTTGCTGCTTTAATTTAGACATTTGCAAGAGAGATATGGCCGCCTGCTGAGCCCAGGTGTCTCTGTGTGTCTCCAAGCTCAATAAAATGTCAACACAAATGTTGGCGATTCGCGCAGCGCAGTCGTGTTTAACCAAGTCTCAATATACCCTATGGAAATCTGTGAGAGTTGAAGCTCGAATCGATCATATAATCCACTGTTCATATTAATAGCTAGTAGTTATAATCCCAGATTCCTGCTTAGTTGCAATCGTAAATGCATTGAGTTCATATCCTCTATTTTATTGCAGGGTATTTGGCCGGACTAGAGTTTTTTCTTTTACTTTTTTGCTTTGCAATTGATTTATGGGTTTTATGGGTGGTCGTTGGGGTCGGTGATAAATGTTGGCAGCCCGGCCAGCAGTTAATTGCATGACTGCTGAGCTGATGATCTGCAGCCAAGGAGTGAGCCATAAAAGTGTTTAAAGTTAACTGACCACGAGGCAAGTCAGCATTTGCCATAAGACTCGCTGGCTACAATTTAATTACCAACTAATGCCTGAGCACTATGAAAACGTATTGCTATTGCCTTTAATTAGTGTCTTAAGTATTTATATATAAGTATTATATTCGAGTTGATCAATGTTTACTTACTTTTTCTAACTCTAAAAGGTGAAACCGAAGCACTTGTATTGCCTGCACCATCTGCAAAGAGAGCGTAAGAAAGAGGGAGAGAGAGAAGAGAGCAAGGATGAGTTATGCATATCAAAAGGAGAGATCATAAAATGCAATGCCATAAAGTTGGCTCTCAAACAAATCGTTTGACGCCCCGGAACCACAAACACTCACACACGCACACTCACACACACATACACATACAAAGCGCAAGAGCGCCAACTGTTAGGGTGACCAGATGCTAATTAAAACGTCAGTTTGACATTTGACATTTTTACGATGCTGCTAACTGGTGTGGCTGCCACTGTTGCCGATCATGCTGTTGTTGTTGTTGTTGCTGTTGCTGCGCCAACAACAGCAGCTGCTGTTGCTGCTGCTGCTTCTGCGTCCGGCAAAAAGTTTAAAGAATTTCATTTAATGCCAAGCTGCGGCCAACTGAACCGCATAGTAAAATAATAACATAGAGAAAACATGCTATAAACATTTTTATAGCACGGCCATACAGCCGCAGAGCATAAGAGTGCGCTCCTGCTCTTGCTCTTGCTCTTGCTCGTGTGTATATGATGTAGCCAATGCGTATTTTTGTTTAAGTAAGTGTTACTAAATGCACTTTTAAATGTTCAAACATGAACTCTGCAGCAGCAGCACCACTGAGTGGTGGCATGCCAAAATGATTTATGGCCAAAGTACGCAGGCGCACACGGCCATGGCCAGAGCCGGAGCCGGAGCCGGAGCTGCTGCCGGTGCCAAAGCCGATCACAGTTGTCCAACAGACAAGGCAGGTCCGGGTGCCCCCATTTGGCTCTCTCTCCGTCTGCTGTGCAGTTCAGCTGGCATTCAGTGAGTTTGTACTACAACTAATAAACTAATCTGCAAGTGCATAAAATTAGGGCCACCGCCAGAGATTTCTCTTGCCTGGCTGCTGTTGCCGGCGACTAATACGCCATAAAACCAGCGACATTAAACGCCGCAACAGCAGCAGCAGCAGCAGCAGCATCTCTGTGAGTGACACATTTACGACTGGGCAGAGCGGCCTCTGTCTGTCGTGTGGTACGAAGGCAGCCGCAATTAAAATTAGTTTTGCCCCTTAATCTCTTTATATGCAGCAGCAACAGCAACAGCAACTGTTGACGCGATTTGCACAGCCCAATTGCATGGATCGTTTTGCACTTTTTGCACGCAGCATTTCCGTCTTGATTTACATGTTCTCCAAAAAATCTCTTGTGGAATGCGCTGAGAGGCAGACGGACAGACAGACAGACAGACAGCAGCTACATATATGCTGACTCATGCGTTGCCATGCGAAATCTTGCATCTATATACTCTCTTATACACATATGTATATTCTCTTAATCTAGAGATTGGCATAACTCGAGGAGGACTTTATATATACACTTGTTGCCCCAGCGCAATAACAAGATGATGATCGTGATGATGTTGATGATGATCATGCCATGATCGCCGTCAAGGTTGTCTTGATGGCATTTGCCTTTGCCTTGGGGCTATGACTCGGACTGCCCAGATCTGAATGCATTTAACTAACCCACGAGCACGACGATGACTTTATTGTTGCTGTTGTTGTTGCTGCTGTTGCTGCTGTTGTTGCTGTTGCTGTTGCCGCCGTCTTTTGCACACCCAAAGGCTGGCCATTTAGAGAGTGCAAAAATGTCATATGCATCATTAAATCGTTCTGCTTCATATTGTAGTCGCGTTGAGCATCGGTCGTTGGTCGTTTGCTCGTCGCCTTTTGCTACCCTGCCTTCCCCTCCCGTCTCCGCCTTAACCCGTTCGTTGTTGGCCGTGCCCATCCTGCAGCAACATGCAAAATCAAAATGCGTGCGAGAGAAAAGTATGGCAACGCTGTCCAATAAAATGACTAAACAACTTGGTCCGCTCTGAGCAGTGGATGTCGACTTCGACTTGCAAGTGAGCAAACAAATGCTCATAAATTGCTTTGGCTGCAGCTAAATTTGCTGTGATTTATTCTAAATAAAAGAAAATTATTCAATTGTTGTCATTGTTTTGGGTCAAGGTGATCGCAGAGAGGCATTCACACACACACACACACATGCAGAGAGGCATGTTGCAGCAACATTGTTGCCGGGCAACGTTTTGTTTACTTACCAGTGAATCGACTTCGGGATCTGCGGTATAGTAGGGTTTCTGTGATCTTATCTGAAATGAGAGGCAGAGCGCAAGAGAGAGAAAGAGAGAGATGGCATGAGTATAAGAGAGAAACATTATGTATACTAGCTTCAAATCGTTGCAAATATGCATAAGCAGTGGCAGCTGTTGTTGCTGTTGCTGCTGCTGTTGCTGCTGTTGCTGCTGTTGCTGCTGTTGCTGCTGCTGATTCTTGACGAACGCAGGCAGGTGGCAACTGCAGCAACTCCGTGACTAGGTCGCCAATGTTTTGCTGTTGTCCGTCTGGCGGTGTCGTCGTAGTTTTATGATGCCAGCTCACAGTCCAAGCGATAAGCGCTCAGCAAGCTAAACACTACATATAAAACGAGGCAACAGCTACAACAACAACAGCAGCAACAGCAACAACAACGGGAGATGGTTACCAAAACACAGCATGGGAAACGCAACATTTGCGTAAAATTTGCTTTTGCTGTTGTTGCTCATCAGACATCAGAGGTGACTCGCTGTGACCATAAAAGCGATTCTCGTTTTTATTTTGTTCGCTTTTGTTGTTGTTATTTTATTTTTATTGCAAAAGGCAACAGAAATAAACCCCACACTTAGATAAAAATCACAAAAGCAATATGTGGCTAGATAAAAAAAATGGCCACACAGACCGCGACCGACCGACCAAAATGCGACAGAAGGTCAAATAAATGCTGCGAATTATTTGTTGATTTTATTATTGTTGCTGTTGCTGTTGTTGTTGTTGTTGTTGCTTTGGCTGTTGCCATTAGTGAAGATCGCTGTTCGGTCGTTCGAGGCGCTCTGCTGGCTCTCACGGAACTCTATGCCCCATCTGTGCGAGATCTGTGAGACCAGCTTGGGTCGTTCCTCAATAGATAGATAGCTCTATGTGTAGATAAAAGGCAAGAAGACATAAAAAGAGCTACACCCGCTGCGAAATTTCATAGCAACGCAACGATCTCAACTCGACTCGACCTTGTACTCGCATACTCATTTGTGTCTTTTCTATTCTCTGGCCCTGGCCTTGGCCAGAGACCACCCAATGCAAATATGCTTGGAAGGCTACACTGCAGGCGGTCGCAGCAGCAGACATCTATTGATCGAGCCAATTGCAGTCATCTCTGCAGACGTTGAGCTATGAAAGTGTCTATAAGTATTTCAAGTCTAACAATGCAGGTATATTAACAGTTAGCTCTGTGAAACAACGACTACAGTGATCTCTGCAAAGTTGGAGTCTTCTATAGGAATATCAAGTCTATTAATGCATAGATAGATTGAACTGATATTTCTAGATGTTAAGCTATGATGTTTTCGAAAATACCTTTAGACTATTTAAACATAGATCAACAGAGAGCTTGAGCTATGAAAACGCCTATAGGTATTACAAGTCGATGAATGTGAAAATCGATCATTGAACTGATCTCTCTATGATCTCTTCTATTAGTGCAGATATATATAATAGCAGTGATCTCTGAAGATGTTGAGTTATACAGTCTTCTATAAGTATTGCAAGTCTCTTAATGCATAGATCGACCATTGCATTGATCACTAAAGAGGTTAGGATGAGAAGACATCTATGAGTATTTCAAGTCTATGTACGCATTGATCGTCAGTGTACTGATCTCTGTAGAGGTTAATGTATGATCTCTTCTCTTTACACATATATACGAAAGTTAACTGCCTAATAGATCGCTTGGCTATAATGACTTTTAAGTACTACCGATTAAAATA
The DNA here is from genome assembly GCF_054131105.1 of Drosophila navojoa. Classification (NCBI taxonomy): domain Eukaryota; kingdom Metazoa; phylum Arthropoda; class Insecta; order Diptera; family Drosophilidae; genus Drosophila; species Drosophila navojoa. Next base: position 28,246,000 of record NC_142890.1, on the reverse strand, counting down.
GGCATTTCAGTCTATTAATGCACTTATTATAGAATCAAGTGTAATGATTCACACTTGCTGGCGAATCTCTCACTCCATATACATACAAGCCACTTGGAGTATCGTAACGGCAATTAGAATCCACTGAGCCATAGATGACTAATAATTATATTGCGAGCGAGCAAACAGTTCGGTTCGGTTCGGTAAGGAGTTGCAGTTCCATGTTTCAAGTCGAACATCTGCAAATATGTGGGCATCGGGCCACAATGAAGCATGAGAAAAACGCCCCATTGTGCGGCAAACGGACCAACAATTACAACAACAACAACAACAATAGGAACTGATACAAGGCACAGCCATTGAGCATAGGCTGAAGTTGCGTGTGGAGAGTTTTGTGCCAAAGCTGTTGCCCGTTGGCTTTAATGTTGCATTTTCAAATGCTGGTTGGTCGCTGGCGTTGCACACACACACACACACACACGCACACACATACAGTTAAAGTTGTCAAACTGGTTTGCATGATAACTCTCCGTTTGGATGGCTGACTGGCGACCAGGTCGCGCTTTTGCTTTAGCTGATATGAAAAGCACGAGGGTCGCGGTTTCTTTATGCAGAGCGAGAGGGAAATGGAGATGGAGATGGAGAGTGGGAGAGCGAGACATCGGGGAACGGGGCATAAGGCACACACGCACTTTTCAATCTCCAAATCAAAATGGCTGCCCTCGCTCGCTCCTTCAAGAGGCACGCTCTCTCTCTCTCTCTCTCAGTGGTAATTACTAGCCAAGAGCCACTGATAAGCGGCTAGCCCGATGGGCCAACGAAATGCCGTTGTCTGCGATGCGGTTTTTAAAAATGTATAAATCATTGCCAACAAGCGAATACACAGCATGAGACAAGTCTATAAATAAGCCGGGACATGCCGGAACGTCGAGTCAGCAGCGGGCGTGAAAATAACATCAACATCATGAAATGAAAATGAAAATGGAAATCAAAATCAAACTGAAAATGAAAATGAGAAAGCCTAAGGAAAATTCTATATGAACGGCGAACATTTTGTCAACACAGCCGCGTGGGCGTCTGCAGCTGACAATTTCATATTTATAGCCAGGCGCAGAAGCAGCACATTTTCAATTTCCAAGTAGTGTCCAATGCGGAAACCCCCACAAAAGCCCCAAGCACGCGCACACACATGCACACGCACTTTAAAAATAAAATAGAAAATAGAAAATTGCGTGTCATATTCGCCCCTGGACTGTCGCAGGTTCTTTCTTTGGCTTCTAATCAGTTTCACATGGGCCGCTCATAAATTTCGCAAGCAGCACGGCGACTAAATAAAATCACTACTGTTTAGATACTGCTCTTGAAGCGCTTTTATGATGGCCCCCCAATAAATGCAATTATACAACCAGCAGCGACTGCTGACAGCCCGTGGCCACCAATGAGGGTTCGGTGTGGGGTTCTCGAGGTTTTCGAATTCGATTTCGGGTTCTGTGTTCTGTGTTTTGTGTTCTTCCGGTGACGTTGCCATAGATTGTCTCGCTAAAAGATACTACACAGTTGCAAGATCGGCGCTGCTGACGTTTCGTTGGCCAGCCATAAATTCTATGGCATTTTCAAATCAAATTCATTTATTTCATCAACCTGGCCACGTGCTATCAGCCACAATCGGGCCATAAAACGCCAAAGTAAAACCCAAAATACATACACACACACATTGATTGTATGTATGTATATATACTTAGAATTATGATTCAATCAGAACTGCTTTTAATTTCTCACATGATAAATTTATAGAAATTTGAGCCACTAAAAACCGAAATAAAAATCGAAACGCAATCCACAAAAGAGCTCAAGTCTATAAAACCGCCGTTGTGTGAGTGTGTGTGTGTGTGTGTGCTGTGCGGAGCGGAGAGCGTTTGTTTTTCTTTTTGCTACGTTTTTATTATGCCAATAGCTAGGAGCTGCTCGTCCAAGTCCGCCCGCGTTTATAGCCCGGGCATTGTGTTGGCCATAAACCTGTGCGCGCTACAGAGAGGACGAGGTGCAAGTGTATAGAGTGTGTGTAGGGTAGTGTAGTGTGTGTGTAGTGAAGTCTTGAGCACTTGAGTAATGGCCATAAAGCGCGCCCAGCAAACGGCCATAAAGCAATTTATGCACCCTGCCATGTCGACTTTTGGAATCAGCGCGCACAGTAGCCAAACAGCCAAACAGCCAACCAGCCGGACAACGGGCGATCGCCAGCGCAAAGCCCCCGTCAAACCCCAAAGCACTTGAGAAACTGCAGTGATAACAACAATCGCAGTCCCAGTCGCAGTCGCAGACGCAGACGCAACGTCAGCGCCGGCAAAGGTAGCTCATGAGTTGAAAATGAAACTGAAACTGTAACTGCAAATGGAACTAGTTCATTGTGCACGTTTCTCTTATTAGTTTATCTAAGCTAATGGCTTTTTTCACTCCCTCTCCATCTCGCACTCTCTTTCTCTCTGTGTGTGTGTGTCTCTGTGGCGCCTAAATTACTGCACGTCGCTACACTAATTTTCATTATTACTTTTGTATTTCGCTGCGTGCCACGGCGCCGGACTCCGACTCTAGCCCTCTGCGCCGCACAACCGCATGCGGGCTCTGCCTCCGCCTCTATCATAAACAAACGCAAGACAAACGAATTAGCCCAGCAGCAGCAGCAACAACAACAACAACAACAACAACAGCAACTATAACAACAAACATGCGCAACATTTGCCGAGAGAAGCTGTCGAAATGTTATCGAGTTTTTTATCTCTCTAGAACACAAAATTAAATACCAAAAGTAAATTTAACTTCTCAACAGGTAACAATTTGAAATGCCCTTGCTGTGTGTGTGTGCGTGCATATGTGCGTGTGTGTGTGTGGCTATGTAATTTAAAAGAAATTGAAGATTTTTATAGAACTGGTTTTTCGACTAGCTATAAATAATTACCAATTACTAATTATTATTAATAATCATACTGCAAGGCGACTGATGAAGTTCTCTCTCTGTCCGCGCGAGCCCTGTCTGGCCGTCTGCCTTGGCATGAGGCCTTAACATCTGTTTCCAAAATCATTCACTTGAAAATTGCAGTTACCTCAACCCGGTAACCAAAGACTCAAGGAAGCCTATCAAATTTCTCACACCTACAACAATTGTTACAAGCAACAACAACAACAGCTAGCCACAGTTAAGTACCTAAAAGCTTGCACAATGCCGCAATGCCTTTTACCCTCCACGCCCCCCCTCAACTTATTCCCAGCTCCAGTTCGAGCTGCAGTTCACCCACACAAAAACACTAAAAAAAACTTTGTTGAACAATAATTTTGTTGTAATGCAATACCGAATAAAAAAACATGAAAAAAGAAATGATATTTGCTTAGCTGATGACGTTACGTGTGCTGGCATTGCTGCTGATGTTGATAATCGCGTTAATGATAATGACGATTATAATGATAATGCTGTTGTAGTGCTTGTTTAATGTCGCCTGATTACCTTTAACCGTCCATTAGGCGAGCCAGAAAACCCAACCAAACCGAACTGAAAACCAAAACAAAACACAAACATAAACATAAACATCAAGCAAAGCCAAACCGAACCCACAGCGAGAAATGTGTAACGCGCTCGATCTGGCAGTGCCATCGTTTTTATCTTTATAATGGGCACACAATATCAGTAGTAAAAAACAACAACAACAACAACTACAAGACTAGAGAGAAAAAAAACTACGACAATTGAGGTGACAATTCGAGTGCGAGTGCCAGAGTAAAAGCTACATGCGCGTAGTTCCATAATGGGACAGTTCCACATGCGGCGCGTCTCGACTGATTTACTTTTTATGATACCCTCTGTGTGTGTGTGTATGTGTGTGTGTGTATCTGTATCTATAAGTGTGTCTATGGCCATCTTTTACGACCCAAGACAAACGAAGCACTGAGGTAGCTGCCACTCCCGGCTCGGATACCTTTTAACAATCTGGCATAGAAGCGCGTAAACATTAGCAACATTCTGAATGTCAATATTTGCATTGGAATGTTACAGCAGCAGCAGCAGCACCAACAATTTGTGTGATGCTTTCGTTGACTACTTGTGGCGCATATCAATGGTACCTGTGCCTCATGGATCGCTCTCATCATGCCAGAGGCGTCTGGGCCGCGGCCTGGACAAACATCCGGCGTTCGTTGACTGATAACAGCAAGAAAATGCAAAGTAAATATGCTATAGATGCGTTTGACAGAGACTACCCAAAATGAGTACACTCAGAGATGTATAGACGAGCGGATACTCATTGCAAATATTAGACTAGAATCGTTATCAAACATAAAATTCATTGTTGCCCTAGTGTATTAACTGAAGAAATTTACAGAGTATAAAAGCTCCTAATCATTAGAGAATGCCTGTATAACCCCAACAGGGTATCAAGGCCATAGCAATTCTCTAAACTTATATAAATATGAGTCGATTACATGCCTATTTTACAATTTACAGGGTATTCAAATATCAAAATGAAATAGAAATAGAATGTAAGACAAAAGAGAGATGCTTCCAATCGTTCTCATTGTCTACCAATTCAGTGTCGAATGCATGCCCCACTTATTAGCCATTTACAGGGTATCCACTGCCATCGATTGTCAGCACTCATTGCCCAATTTGTCGACGCTTTCTTCCTTCACCTTTTAATTGAAAGCGTTTAGCAGACGTCGCGTTCGCGAGAACGGGACATAAATCATGGCGGCTCATAAGTAACGGCACATAAATAAAGGCGCAGCGAAAGACTTTGGATCAGAGTGAAATACTCGAGATGCTTACACAATTAAATGATAATGGCCACCTGGCTAATAAAATGTTCAGGCACACGAAATAGTCAACTAAATACCTATATAGATCAATGCGTGGATCTATCTAAGAATATATATATGTAAACTGTACATATATAAGATATGTCTATGTATATCTCTATGTACATAAATAACTCGTTCTCTTTTTCTGCTGCTGCTGCTGCTGCTGCTGTCCGTCTGCATTCCATCGCCAGCTAATAGGGCCAATCTAATGGGTTATGGCCTGTATTTGATGAACGTATTAGGGCCTAAGTAATGCGGCACTCACACAGCGATAATGTATCCACGAAATGCAGCATGCACCATTTCATATCGTGCATATAGAGCTGTTAGGCAGGGTCAAACTACTGTACAAATATTGAAAGTCATCAGATAAGCAGACGATTCGTCTAACGACCCCGGCCAAATGCGCGCTCAATCTAAACACACACACACAGACACACTCGCACACACACACACACGCAGAGCAAACTAAATAATAACATTTAAAAGGCGCCAAGTGGTTTCATAAACAAATATTTGAATAGAACGGAGAAAATTCGAAATTCTAGCAATTGGAAAAGCGAAAAACCCGAAATAGCTGAAAAGCTGCCACAGACGCAAATGGAAAAGAATTCGAATGTAATCAAAAGCAAAGAGAGAAGCGTTTGCAGCAGTAAAGCGACGTAAGTCAAAGTAAATATACGCTGCCCGGGTGGGTGGTGCGCTGTAAACAGTTTCCCTGTGGTGGCTCAGCGGTGCCGCTGGCCATTTGGCAACAGTTGCGGCTGCGCAATTCGCATTTCAAACGGGACAACAGCGCTGCTCTTTTCGCAGTATTCTTTTTTTTCCTTTCCTCTCTCTCTTTTTTTTTTTTGGCTAACAAGTTGGGCCTGATTGTGTGTAGTTGCGCCTTTGTTCGCCAAGAAATTCAAAACCGAGAACCCGCTGGCTCTAAGGGTTGTGCGAGCAAATAAAAGAACAATGCTTTAATAATATAACTGCGCAAAGCTCAAAGCCAGAGCGGGAGAGATCGATTGTGCGCTCTCACTTGCTCGCACAGCTGCTCAGATTAAAAAGGTACCAATACCGAATTCCAAATAAAAAGGCAAAGGTTTCTGTATTTTTTATCATTAAAAGAAAAACAACAACATCGAGAACGAGGAACGAGAGCCTGGCCAACTCCGACTCCGACTGCGACTGCGACTTCGTTGCGGAGTGCGACCAAAAGGGAGGAATATTGCACAAAGGAGATTAAGTTCCTTTCAGCAAACGAGACACACGCAAATGCGTAGAGATGCAGGCACAGTTCCAAGTGAGCATTCCAAGCTGCCTGCTGGCTGACTAGCTAGCTCTGGCTGCCGTCCCGCCGTCCCGCCGTCCTGCCTGCCTTGCCTGGCTTGCCTGCTCGCTCTCTGACAATACACAACTGCGCAAGCGTAACCTTTCATACCTGATTATGAGCTCACTATAGAAATCTGTGTCTTTCTTCTCGTTTCGTTTCGTTTCGTTTCATTCGAAATCAGAAAATGCAATTTACGAAAACAAAAAACACAACAACAACAAAATACAGAATGTTGGGAAAAGCGAGTCTCCGGGTACGGGGCACACATTAAATTGCTTTTGTACAAACGCTGGCTCAGCCATAGGCCAAGCCATTGATTGGTATTAACGCTTAACCTGTTCGGGTTTCTCTGCGTATTTCTTTTGCGAGCTACCTGCTGCTGCTAATCCAGAACGACAGAACGAACCATAGCCCAAAGGCGTTTCCTATAACTACTCTCTCTCTCTCTCTCTCTCTCTCTGTTTCTCTCTCGCTGTCTCTTTCGAGTTCCAGTGTAGAAAGTTGCTCAGTTCGGGCCGTGTCAATGTTGTGACAGATGTAGCTACAGTCTTTGCCATAGCTATAATGTCAAGGACAGTCGCAAGGCAGGCAACCAGCAACAGCAGACAACAACTTCATGTTGCTCATATGGAAAACAGCAACAGCTACAGTCCAACTCAAATTTAAAATATCATCAGCATCATCATCAGTTTGCCCGCACTTCATTAATCATCATGCCAAAACAGACAGCCCCCAACATAGTGAGGCAACAACTTAGAAGCAGACGCAGGCTGCTGCTGCTGCTGCTGCTGTTGCTGCTACACGCATGGCTGCAATCTGCAATAACAGCAACAACAACAGCAGCAACAACAGCAGCAACAACAGCAGTCAGAGGATCAGACAATGGAGTTGCGTTGTCAACGCCAAAATATCAACTCGTCGCATGTAGAAACTATTAGCCAAAACGCCAAAAAACTGTCAGTTGGGCAGGCGGGCGACGACTGATTTTCATTAAAAATTACTTAAAATGAAATCATAAAAATTATTTGGGCAATCAGCATGGGGTTTGTCTTTGTCTTACAAAAACAAAAGCGGGCGCAGAGGCAAATTGGAGACAAAGGCTGTGCAGCATTAAGCAAATCAACAACAATAACAAAACACAGGCAGGCAGGCAGACAGAGGAAGAGAGAGCGAGAGAGGGAGAAAGAGTGAGACAGACATGTGCGATGCGTTGCTTTGGGAGCAACAACATCTTCAGCTTTTGTTGCTTATTTATAAAGTACACACAACCGCATATATTTATATACATACATATATATATTTATATATATATAATGCTGTTGTTGTTTTTTTTTTTCTTCAGCTGCTTTTAAAGAGAAATTATAAAGCGTTTCCTTAGCTGCATCATTAGCAGCGCCAACACCAAAAGTCGCCTAACTAAGTATATGCCAAACGATGCGCCGAGTGCGCCGACTTTTCAGATTGTTGAGATCTCGATCTGTTGCTCTCGTTCACGCTGTCGATCTGTGGCGTTGGCGTTGGCGCATTTTACGCAGTTGCTTACTCAAAATGAAGTGACACACATACACACACATTAATATATATATAGATGATGTGCCTGCAGAGAAGATGCAAACTATCTATATAAAACGCATCGACAGTGGGGCAGCAGATAAAAAAAAAAACAAAACGAAGCATCGCCACATATTTTTAGCGCCCATGTTGGCAGCACTCGAGAGTCAGTCGACTGGGTGAGTGCTCTGCTGCTGCTCGTTTGTTAAAATTCGATGGGCGAATGACATTTTTGAGTTATTTTTGTCAGCCGAAGACGGCAACGGAGACAACAACGACCCCGCCGCGGCAGCAGCAGCAGCAGCATCAATTTAGTGGCCAACTAAGAAAAGACCCAAATGAATTCAAATCGAATCAAATGAAATGCAAGCGACAACTAAGTTGTTGATGCTGTCTATATCTGTAGCATCTACATACATATATATATATAGTTGTGTATATATAGGTATTTGTGTGCGCCTCATTCACTGGGCAAAAGTGTGAAGTAATGTCTGACAACCATTAGAAATTATGAATTATGAAGTTGAGAGATAAATCCAATTAAAATTTAATAATATGAAGCAACCTGAGCCCCCATCTCACGGGCCATGCGAAATTTGTTAACTTCATTCTGGCATTTCATTGACAATTTGACAAAAGTTCATCAAAATCTCGCCCAGCCAAAGGACCAAAAATGTATCTTGATAAATGTGCCTGTTGTTGTTATTGTTGTTGTTGTTGGTTTTATTACCCATGGCAGGCCTGTCAAAATTCCAAATGGGCCATAAATAAAAACATCATTTTTTTTTTTTTGTTGGTGTTTGTTGCGAATCAAACTCAACTGGCTAAGAGCAAGAGCAAGAGCAACAAAAGTGAGCCTCCTCTTATATTTTATTTCTCATTTCATTTTTATTTTAAAATGTTTTTTTTTGCCTTTTTTTGTTGTTTTTTGACGCGCCAAAAATGTTGCATCGTGCAACATGAAAATCTCTCTGGATGGAGCCATAAGTTTTGCTCGCCCTCTGAGTGAGCGTCGTTAATGTGATCTCGTTTATATAAATAGAAGGCAGCAAGACAGACAACGAGAGAGAAAGAGATATGGAGAGGGAGGAAGTGAGCGAAAGAGAGGGAGAGAATGCGCCAGGATGTGCTTACAGCTTGCAACATTATAATTTGTGTGTTAAAACATCGTAAATTATTGAAATGTCAGCGTGGCAAGGAATTACTATAAGCTCGTTCGCTCGCCTTATTTCTCTTCTTTTTTTTTGGGAACTGTCAATTGTGGCAGGAGGCACATATTTGCAACATGTGGCAGGCCAGAGTCACTTGCAATTAGCTGCAGCCACTTGAGCAAGAGAAAGAAAGAGAGAGGGAGAGACGCCGAAATCCGATCATTTAACGGCTTGCTTCGTTAGACTCGTGTGCCGCGAGCTGCTGCTGGCTGTGCCGCATGTGGCACATGTGGCAAGGCTCCAATTACCCCCAAAGTGAACAGCATGACAGAGAGGGCAATAGTAGCCTCTTGGCCTGTTGCCTGCCGACCCTTCTCCTTCTTTCCCTTCTTCTTCTTCCTTGGTATCTTTGCTTACCTGTTTACTGAACATTGCAATATCCTCGTTAAACGATTCCGACGAACAAACATCGCCACCTTGCACGCCAGGCTCTCTCGGCGTACATGTGGCCAATTCGCATTTCTCGAATATGAGCGCTAAGAGCGGGAATAGTGGATGTCTGCAAAATGAAAGAGATAGAAATAGATTATTATTAATATTTATTATTATTAATATTTCACTTTTATAAATTGTACTAGCAGTATACTAATCTAAAATATTTTATTATAGTTCTATTTATTCTACTCTTTATTATTATAATTTATATTTCAACAGATTAATAAACCGAAAAGAGTTGGATTAAGATTTGTGCCGATTTAAGTTAAGGTCGACGGCAATGCCATATCTATGTATATGTATGTACCATATATATTCATGAGTTAGAAACATTATTTCCCAGTGGATTGCCAGCTGCTTTTAACTATTTCCTGCCATGCAAATGAACAGCAGCTGTTTCGTTTCAGCCTAAGGACAAAAAACCGAAACCAACAGAATATACGTCCACATCTACATATAATCCCTCCAATTATGACCTGGCCCTACATTTTGACGGATTAGTTCAGCAACTATGCATGATTTGACCATTTTTTGTTTTCTATTTTCGGCTGGTTACCCTCTCTTTCTCTCTCTCTCTCTCTCTCTCTCTCTCTCTCTCTCTCTCTCTCTCTCTCTCTCTCTCTCTCGCTCACCTATTGTTTTTTATTGTTGTTAACTGCTCTTCACGCTCCAAGCACAAATTGCACCTGAACAAAATTAGGCAGCGAGCGAGTGAGCGAGCGAGCGAACCCTCTCCGCAACCGTCGGGGCTGCTCCTTGGCCCTGCCCAGGCACTCTTCATTTGGTCATTAGATGGCACAACTGACCATTGGCCACTGGCGAGGCGAGGGTGTAGCCGTGCGCTTAACAACTATTAATAAGCGGACCATGGCCCGAAACCCCTGAACTCTGCAGCAACAACTGCTAATGCCAAGGCCCTTGCGCTTTTTACAGTCGAGTGCGCAGAGCACCAGCAGCAGCAGCAGCAGCAACGGCAGAGTTTCCATTCCCATTTCCCATTCCAACTTTCAATTCCATTTCCATGCCCTTTGCCGCTGGCCAGGATCGAGCCAAGCAACAACGAAAAAAGTGTGCACTCATTTGCCATGACTTGGCATTTGTGACAGGCAGCTGAAGTTGTTGCTGTTGCTGCTGTTGTTGCAGCACTCCACTCGAGAAGGTGTTAAGAGAGTTCTGCGCATGTTCATTTTTATTGTAGCGGCTGCTTTTTTCATTCGTCCATTTCTTATTGTTGTTATTATTATTTTTGTGTCTGGCTGCCGCTTTCAAGGTGTCAATTGTACAAATAAGAAGCGCATTTTCGAGTTTTTATTTACAGTGCCGATGACTGTGGCAGTGGCTGTGGCTGTGGCCGTTGCAGGTGGCACAGTCAAAGTCCCAGCCAAAAAGTGTGCTAATGAAGTCATGCGCCATGTTTGCTCACCCACTTGAGACTGCGATAGTAGAGGATGAGCACGGAGGCTCATCAAACAGTCAGCGACCAACAGCTGATTGATGGCAGCTCAAAGTTAACTCATTCATAAAATTGCCGGAGAAAAAAAAACACACAAAAAATGAAGCAAATATTTGCTTATTAAAATGCGAATACAAAAACGAGCCAAAGACAAACAAGGTTCAAGCAGCTGTCCCCGGGTCCGGCCATCGTCAGTTGCAGCACATGAAAATTGCCAGTTGGCAGGACGCACGCAACTGCAGAAATGCGAATGACACGAGCAGAGCGTGTCCTACGCTGCCTGCTCCTTGATCAAGTTAGAAAAAGCCGAAACCGCATTTTGGCAACTTAACACCGAACAGAAGGCACAACAACAACAACAACAACAACAACAGTAACAATAACAACCTGCTGCTCATTTGGAATGGACTCCCTAATGCCTAAGCACGTTCGTTGTGCCGTGTCCGTCACTAAACACGAGCCACACCCCCCGATCTGCAGCCACAACCGCACTCGGAGCCCACAAATTAAAAAAGAAATTCTCTTGCCAAAAGGAAACCCATAATTTTGTATTTTGCGCAAAACACAGAAGGTCACGCCCAGCCAAGAGAAAAACATTTTGTATTTTTTGTTCTCTGTTGCTCGTTTTCAAATTTTGTTTGCTCTGCAGCAGGATCGTGGGCATTGAGTCGCGTGTGTGTTAAATTATGTTACTCCCTCGCCTCGCATTTATATATGTATGTATGAAGTCTGCGCCAGAGGTGCGAACAGGCGGCAACAGGTGGCGGCCCGGCCCAGGGTTCGATCCCTGCCAATTGGTATTCAATATGTGAGGTGATCACTGATCAAAGGCCCAAAATTTGATGAGGATCTTGGCAGGAGGCCAGGCGGAACTTGACTAAATTAAATAAATTAATTGGCCGAAAGCTACATTTGTCATTTAATCAAGATGATCTAGGTCGAATGAAGATCTAAGCGATAATGAGAAGTACAAATGATTGATCTAACTGAAGATCCCCCTATATGAGCTGCTCTTTCAAGTACTCAACCTCAAGCTGATCATATTATCATGATTCTAGTCATTATTAGATCTATATATTGCGTATTTCATGTGATCATGCCTGATGAACTAATAGATCAGCATAGGTGCCTCTATAAATGCTTGAGCATTATGAAGATCTGTCTGTATGAGCTGCTCTTTGACGTACTAAATCTCAAAACTGATATGGTAGTGGTCTGATTTGATAGTCTAGATCTATATATAGATCGAAGCCTATCAAGTATTTCACGTGATCATGTTTTCAACTCCAAATCGCTAATCACTTTGCACTCTTCGAGCGAGTCTAATCCAATTTATGAATGAGCAAACACTTTACGATCTGCGCTTATCGCTGAACTGGTTCATTCACAGCGCTCAGCGTCAATTGATTTGAGCAATCGAAAGGGTTTCGGTAAGAAGAAATTATTTTGGGGTATTACTTACTCATAAATCGCATCCTTATCACGTTTGTGTACCTCGGGTATTGCGCCCATTAGGTGATTAGCAACCGGTGATACATGACTAGGTGTACCATGCGCTCCGGCCCCCGAATGGTAGCCGTGCATCCCAACTGTGGCCGCTGCCGCGGCGTGCGTCATGTGCGGTGAGTGGTGCGAGGGGAGGCCTTGCAGTCCCGGCGGCCGATGGCCGACATGTGGATCGTACATCGCCGCGGCGGCGGCGCCAGAGTCCATGCCGTAGCCATGCAGGCCATCGTCATACTATGAGAGAGAGAGAGAGAGAGAGAGAGAAAGAATGAATATATTATACTTTTATATTATTGGCAATATTTGTGTAACTAACTCAATCAGAAATCTTGCTCAGCGCCAGTCTATAGATTTCTACCTGCCCAGAGATAGCTATTTCTATGCATCATTTATATATCGGTACATTTGTCTACCTACATTCATTTCTATATTATTTCCAAGCACGTCAACAAAAATTGAAGCTCCCAAAAAAATAACAAAACAGTTCGCATTGTGTTTGACCTTGTGATTACTTTGGCTACGGCACTATATGCATATCTATATATATGGATATATATAGATATCTCTATGTGTGTATATAGAGATATAAGTATATTTAGCTGATTGTTGCTGTTGTCGCTTCTTTTCTTTCGACGTTTTTTGCATATTAATTAAGCGCCAAAAATCAGCAGCAGCAAAACAGTTAACAGAGAGCAAAAAAAAAAGTAATTTTTAATGTTATCAGTTAATCTGTTTCACTCACAGTGTGTGTGTGTGTGTGAGTGAGCGCGCACTAGCTGCGTCTCGCTCGCAATTGCAAACTGGTTTCACGTATATGCAACAAACGGCAACAACTACAAGAGAATATATTTATATGTGTATATGTATGTATATATGTAAGTATGTACATGTGTATGTATGTATGCTTTTAAAGTTCAGCGCGGCTCTGCTCTCCGCCTTCTGTGATTACGGCCTTTTGTGATTGTGATTGCTGCTTGTTGTTGTTGTTGTTTTTGTGTAAGATTTTTATCATTTTTATACTCAAGTGGCGTCGTCGTCGTCGTCATCGCTTCACACTGCATAATTTTGGAGCTGCGAGGAGCTGAAGCCGTGGCGCAGCCAGTTGACAAGATTTTTGTGCAGCGACAAGAAATGATGGCACTTTTTGCTGCCGCAGTTTTCCCTCGCAATTGATGTGTGTGAGAGTGTGTGTGTGTGTGTGTTGTTATCGTCTTGGAAAAATCTTTGACACTAAATTAGCAATTGACTGAGTGACGCTTGGCGGCTTGGGATTGGTATTGGGTTCGCTTTGAGGCAAGTGGCTCTTGACTTGGCATTCAGCTTTCAGCCAGGATTTGCACCTGACAGACTCTGTCTGTGTCTGTGTGTGTGTGTGTGCTTGCTTGCTTTGAAATGGGTCTATCAATGGCTGACTGTGTTTGCCTAGCACCCCTCCCTCCCATCCATGGCTTCTACTTTGGTATGCTCAGCAGCTGCTACAGCCACCTGCAAAACGTAGCGAGACCTTTTGTCATTTTGGCTTTCTGCAATCCTTTAGATACACACAACAGATTAGTTACTGTGCAGCTCTTGAGCTGCAGCAAGCACAAATCGAGTTTTGTTCCGTTTCTCTGTGTGTTTTCTGTTTTTTGTCTCTTTGTCACTCATTCTTAGTGTTGGCGTCCCTGTGCATATAGTATATGCAATGCATGCAAGATACAAACTTATAGATACAGCCAGACCGGATCAGTTGCAGGCCAGCGAACGGGCCCAGAGCCAGAGCAAGAGCCAGACCCAGGCAGTCGAGCAGTTAAACTATAAAGTTGTTATGCTAATTTTAGTGTTGGTGGCAGAGCCAGCAGCGAATGAGCGAATATACAAAGCAGCTCGCAGGCAACGTTGCTTTTAGAAATGAGGAAATTGTGGAGCACCACCAAACGCCAGAGCGGAGCAGAGCCACAGACACTGGCAGAGTCACAGTTATAGCCACAGCTAAGAAAACAAAGCAAAGCACAAACAAAATCGCCAACAAAGAGATCTCTGAAAATTACCACAATTTGTACTTGTACATAAGTAATGTGGGAATTGAGCGGCGCGTATTCCCCGCGCGTTCCCCATCTGCCATTCCGAATCCCACTCCCGAATCCCATTCCCAATGGCAGTGCCCAAATGAGCGGACTTTTGTTACTTTTGTAACCGAACGCGCCAAAAAATCGAACAGGCAAACACACTTAAGACCCGGCACCGAAGACTTAAGGCTTTCCCCCATTTGATTGATGATCATCTGCGGGCCCCAAACGAACCCGAGCCAATGACCTTGTTGAGCGCGTCGCAAGCTCTGCTCTCGCATTGTCCGTCTGTATGTACACTACACTCCTCTCTTTACCGATGGGTGAATCAATAGCCCACAGCCAGCAATCAGGGGACGCGAACGGGAGCTCCGTGTGTATATGGCAATGTTGGCTCTGTTGGCTCTGTTGGTGTTGTCGTCTGATTTTGACAAGTTCAGCGCCGAAATCCTTCAAAAATTTATGTATTTGCGGGCCACACATACAATGCGAGCGAGCGGGGGCGGTGCGGGGCGCTAGCTGTCAGTGACAGGCGCAGCAGTCACATGGCCAATGGGACAACGGGAGGACGACGGGACGAGTTTCAACCACGTTGCTGAGTCTCTGTTGTTGTCCTTGTTCTGTGTGTGTGTGTGTGTGTGTATATGTGTTATCTATATATGTATAAGTGTGTGTGTGTGCTTTTGTCGTGATTGCGAGACATTAAGTCATCGAGCCAACAACAACAACAACTAATACTACAACGACAGCAACAACTCACTCGACTCAATTGTTGGCTTTAAGGCCTACAAGAGTTTGTGCAGCACTTTAAGCTTGCATTAGGCAGTTACTGTGCTCGTTGTTATAGTTGAGCATACACAAACACACGCACACACACACTCACACACACGCACGCATGTGTCAACCTAACGGGCAGCCAAAAAAGTGGGCGGCTGGCAAAAACTGACCAAAACATTTGCGCAAACATTTTTGGCCTGAACTTGAAACCGAAAACTGTAGCCAAATGCAGCGCCACACAGATGCAGTTGGCCCACAGAGTGTGCGAGTGCGAGTGGGCTAGATAGATTCAAATAGTGGTACGTTCGTTAGGTGTTCAGTTTAGGCGGCAATTTCAATGTTTTTGTTGCTGTTGGGGAGTTTATCTAACGGCGCCTAAAACTGACCAGCGCCAGACTGCAAGAATTATAGGTGCGACTGTCTGTGTGTGCCCCTGTATGTGTGTGTGTGTGTGTGTGTGTGTGTGTGTGGTGACAATGGCCGCCATTTTAGCAAGCCCTTAAAGCACCAGCACGTGTGAGTGTGTATGTGTGTTTGGTTGTGGGGGTGTGTGTGTGTGTGTGCTCCATATACATAAATGCGCTCGATTGGAGCTCTGTGCTTAAATGTGCTGGACAGTGTTATTGATTTCTTATTCGGACAACACTTTTGCTTTTCATTCTTTCACATTCTTAATTGTGCGGCGTTGGCCGGCTAATCAAAATTAATTGTTTATCATGTTGTATTTGAATTTGTTTCGTTTTCTTTTTTAATTTAATTTTTTGTTTTCCCCTCTTTCGCTGTTGTTGTTGCTTTTTATTTTGCTCGCTTAATTAGCAGACGAACCGCAGAACCACATGACCCTGAGATATGCTAGTGCCATTGCCTCTAGAATTCGAATTTGGATTGGGATTGGGATTGGAATTGGAATTGGAATTGGTTGGTGTTGTAGGTGTGTCAGAGAGTCGCCCAAACTGTTTGGAGTAAGCCATAGTCCCAGTCACCCCTACACCTCATCCCCAACCCCCACCGGCAAAGCCAAGAGCATTTCATTAAGCCGGGCACACGCCCAGTTTTATTATTATTTCTTTCTCTCTATTTTTTGTTGCTTCTGAGTCGTCGTCGATGTTTTGTATAGTTTATTTGGTGTTAGACAATTAATTTTTGTTGCGTGTTTCGGCGTTGTTTTAATTTACAGTTGCAGCCGCAGTCAAATCGAGCACGCTCGTTTTTATTACCACTAATAATAATAATACAAAATAAATAAAACAAAAAATAATGCAAATAATAAACAAAATATATATATATATATTTGTATAAAAAAAATAAATAATCATAAAAATGATTACAAATAAATAAAAAATTGATACAAAAAATTATATAATACAAATAAAATAAATAAAATTAATATTAATATTTAAAATAAAATAAATAATAACATGTAAAACCCACTCTAAAATCTGAAGGGAGAATTTAATTTATCTCGTGCCAATTGCTAATTTATTTTAAAAGTTCTAATTAATGCTAGGAAAAGAATGTCTCGAGCTCATATATAGTAGTTATACTATAGATCACACGATCGGCAGCTAAAATGAAAGCAACGACTACGCAAATAACAACGCGACAGCAAGCAAACATTTTTCTTGCTTTAACATTTGTCCAAAACACAAAAAAATAAATAAGACAACAACAAGAACAACAAATGACGTCAGTGCGAGCATTTATTAAATTAAAAGCAGTGCCAAAAATACTTTTACATTTTTTAATATAATAGCTAGCGCAATTTTCGAACCTGTCATAAGCTCAACCAGACCAAAAATCAAAGTTAATTGAAATTCTAGGAATTAGCATTTCGAATATCCTAAGTACGCCTGGGATTAAAAAGATGTATAAATATAAGCAATATAATATCTTTGGCTTGTATATATTAATAAAAAGTAATAATGAAAATATTCAAACTCATCAAAATTGTTAAACTTAAAAAAAAATAGTATAAAAATCAAAAACAAAACACAAATCTACAAATTAGATTAGTCATTTTGCTTTTAACTAATTTATGCATAAATACATATGAAATGAACCAAATACAAGCAGACGAACGAATCTCATATGATTTTGAATATTTGGAATATCATTAAACATTTTGCCGCTTTCAGACACGTTTTCAAGGCATTTTAGTATCTGTCCGTCTATACACTGTATTAATTTCTAAATATATATTTATATATAAATGCATGTATGTATGTATGCATGTATGTTTATAAATTTAAAAACAACTTTTAATATTATCTCACATTTTCTATCAAATTTTTTAAGCAGCACGCGGTGTCTATTTAATTAAATTGGCTTGAAAGAACTAAAGAAACAGTTGAAGAGCAGAGGGCAGCGGGGGAGCCATGTATGGAGTGAAGCTATGGCAAAACTGTGAAGTAGCTGCGTTTACGTCCGCGTCTGCGTCTGCGTCTACGTCTGGCATGGCAAAAGTTACTCAAAAAACAAAAACAAAAAACAAAAAAGTAAAGAAAAAATACTAAAATAAATTGCGTGCTGATGGCTCATTTAATTTAATGAGCGGCGTGCAACTTGTCTAAATGATTTTCCACGTCTTTTCGTTGCTTTGGCCCCCACCAAGCCAGCCCAACGGCAGCTTGTGTCAGTTAGTTTATAGTACATATCTTTCTTTTGGCCAGCGCGTAAGTCAAAGAGATGTAATGGAATTCACTTAACTTGCCGAAAATTAACGCTCGCTTAGCGCTAATGTTGGGGGAAATTACATTGTGCGAAATATTTGTAAGCGAACGAAAATTAAAGACGATTTGGGCGCAAATGTAAAAAGAAATGAAACTAATGAAAACACTTCCAATGGCCTCTTGGCAACAACTACTAACAGCAACAGCAGCAGCAGCAGCAGCAGCAGCAGCAGCTACAACAACAACGCACCAACAGGCACCAAACGAGGCACGCAATTTGATCATTAAACATGAAGCTCTTTAGCACACGAAAAAACAAGAAACAAAAAAATAATAAAACCCCAAACACTGCCACAGGAGAAGCTATCGAGAGTGGAGGAGCCCAGAGCAGTCCATGGGAATGGGGTATCCAATACCGGGAGACTGTCAGAGTCGTTCCGTTCTGTGTCGGAGGCTCAGCGTGGCCTGCAGCGCATAATTTTTATGCAGTCGCCGTTGTTACTCTTATGAATATGGTAAAAATATGCATATATAACAACCAATGTACATACACACGTATACATAAATTGTATAATTTGTTTATACTAAATTTGCGCCCGAGTCCTGAGGAACAAGTTTCTATGCTGGGGTAAGCCTTGCTCAAATTCCACTCAGCTGCTCAAGATTCAATTTAGATCCGCCTCATGACTCATTGGAGGCTGCGTCTTTCTTGGTCTCCCAAGTCACAGTTTGTCTTTCTCTCCGTCAGATTCTATGAATCACTCGAGTTGAAAGTAACGAGAATAAGAATTGGCAAACGTCAAGTAATTCCCAGCCAACTTTCGGTCATATAACTGTAGAAATTTGTTCTAGTCTAACTTATCTAGTTAGCTTATCTTTGCTCTTACATTTTTTTAGCATTAACTTGGAAATTCAATTAAAACTTTGTCATCTATTGCCTCGTATATTTTGGTACAAGCATAAGAAACGTCGAAAATATATATAAATTAATTAAATTGTAAATCTAACTTTAGGTTAACCTACATATAATATTATTATATAACTTGTGAAATAAATATATTATCTACCTAACTATAGGATTATAAGATTCAAGAAATGTCTAGAGAATTCTTAGCAAAATAAATGTTAATTAAATTGATTTCATTGCACTTTAAATAATAATAGAATTTATTACAACTGTATTTTAAATATTAATATTTTTTAATATACTCTTTATATGTTTTATAGGTACTTTAAATTATATTATAATATTTTCAAGAAATTTTTATATTTATTTATAATATATTTATTTTGTAAAATATTTGCCATATCTTGTTCAATGGCTTCCCTTCAATTTATAGAGCTCGAATAATATTTATACGACCTGCCTATGAACTGTTAAACTGCCAATAGGCAAGACTCATGAGAAATGTGAGAATTGTGCACTATAAAACCAACAAAATCGAAAAGACACTAAAAAAAAAGAAGCTGAAAACAATTTAAGGCCAAATCGAAAATGCAGCCGCAGAGCCAAACACAAATGGCGAACTGCAACTGTGGCAAACGGAGGCGAATGTCGAACGCGAATGCCATTTGCTTTCGTTGCACTTTTATGTGAATTTTATTATTTTTATTTGCATTTGCATTTTTATTTTGATTTTCATTTGTATTTTGATTTTTACTTGACTTTTTCATTCTGCAGCGAGCGCGAGAGCAGCGCGCACACTAGACGAATTATATTTTATGCCACAAATTACGCTGCGGTTAACCTTTAAATTAAAATAACACCAAAACAATTTTTGTGCTGAATGTTGAATGTTGAGTGTTGCAGCCATGCAGAGGGGGACTACATCTGTGTGAGTGTGAATGCCTGTGTCTGTGTCCGTGTCTGTGTGTGTGGCAGCTGCACAACAATTTGCAATTGCCGCTGCTCGCATTTTGTAATCTATTTATTCTTTTTGGTTTTTCATTAACTGCGATAGGCATCAGATAATCAAATTATAAATGTATGTATCAAAAAAATGTTGCTCTTGTTTTTCGTATCAAGTGTAAATTATAAAAATATAAAAGAATTCGCAACGCAAAGAAATGCAATGAAATCGTAATTGTAAATAATAAAACCACAGCGTTCTGCCCTCAATGAATGCCGGACAAGCCGCCGTACATCGTACGCCGTACACTGCCCGTCCTGCCTATGCTGTGCAATAAAATTATATGCATCACATCAAACACACACACACACACACACACACACACACACACACACACACTCACACACCAATGACTTTTTGGTTGCAATTGGAATCGGAGACTCACACAGAGTGAGTGAGAGAGAGAGAGCGCGAGAATTTGGCGTATTAAACCACAAGTGTAAATTTATGTGAACAACGGCTCACATCTTCTGTCATTCCTGCCAACAGCGAACCGCAACGCATTGAACCCGGAATCCCGAACCCCGAACCGAACCGCATGTAGTGCAGTTAAAATATT
Organism: Drosophila navojoa; assembly: GCF_054131105.1. Taxonomy (NCBI): domain Eukaryota; kingdom Metazoa; phylum Arthropoda; class Insecta; order Diptera; family Drosophilidae; genus Drosophila; species Drosophila navojoa. The sequence continues at coordinate 28,225,736 of NC_142890.1, read as the reverse complement.
TAAATCAAGGCGAAAACTTAAACTTTTACTATATGGCATATCGTTAGCTGAGCGAAGTGCCTTAACTATGTGCGACAGTGTCAAGCACACACACACACACACACGCAATATACTAATTATCAACTGTACACACACACCAACAGAGAGTTTCTCATTGAGTTTGATTTGCTCTCGTTTTGTTATACATTTTCTAACGATTTAACGATCCATAGAAATATCAAGTTCGTTTCACACACATATGTTAATCAGTTCATAAAGTTGGTAAATAACAAATAGCAAAAATACAACAAAATAAATAATAAACAAAACAGAAAATAAGAAAAGAGCGTTAAGTATGTTGGTCAGTCAGCTGATAAATAATTTATTGATGTCTGGCCAGAGCTCCACGGCAAATTATGATAATAAAAATAATATAAAACAAAATAAATAAATAGATCGAAATTTCTTTACCAACACACAAAATTTAACTCTATTATTTAAGTTATGTGCAAATAAATCAATGTTAATTGCAATTTGTAAATGTATCTTTTACAGACATCTTCAAGCAAATACAAATCCTATGATTTTTCAGAGTTTGGATTCCCAAATGAAAATACCCTAATATTTACTGCAAACAATATAATCTTACTATTTTTGTTATATGTGTATGATATATGTCTATTATATATTCTTTTCATTTCTATTATATAATCCTAATATTTCTGTAATATATTCTATTCCTATTAAATATTCTTTATGTATGTATTTTATGGATTGCTAACGATTTCTTCCCTCATATAAGATTATACATTTTCGATTCTATCTTACTTCTCTATTATATATGTCTACTATTTATTGCTTAAATCTCATAATTTTATAATATATAAATAGAATATATTTTATATAAATTAGATAAATAAATAAAATATATCTTATATAAACTAGACTATGTATCTAGTAGTCAATATCTATCTTATATTTTTATATTATTTCTACTTTTATCATATATTGTATTACATATTTTGTCTATTTCCATTACACATTCAATACATATTTTATTTTTATCACATTTTATTCTATTGTATCATTTAATCATCTACCACACATTTTTATCTAAGAATTATTTTCTTCATTTTGTTGCGAGTTTCCAAAACTCTATAATTCTACAAACAAATAAAAACAAATGAAACAATTTGCAGACTTGATTTGATAATAACTCTCTGAAAACATGTATGCATATACCTAAATACTAACGTGTACTCAGATTATGTCGTTGATAAAATTCTCGCAATTATAATTTTTTTATAGCTTGATATATCTATAAAAATCTTGTCACGCCACAATCAAATGCTTAATAAAAATATATGCACAGAGCTACAGCCAAAGCCGATTCCAAAACCCGACGGCATGGAACAACAAAATCAAAACATATTATACGAAAATTTACACAATTTTGCAACACTATAATTGGGCAAATCTTCACTTGTCTCGAGAACTCGGGAATATTCACAAACAATTATAGCTCTTACTGAATTATCAAATAATTGACATTATTTTTTCCGAAATTATAGAACACGAAATTCCAGTTTTACTTCTTTTTGTACAAATTACGATACTTTCGAGTGGAAAATCTTTGCAGAGAGTGAAAATGTTTTCCTAGCTAAAAAGCCGTCGCCTAAAAAATGCCGTCGCCAAATCAAAGACACCAATTTTTCTCACTAATATTCTGACGCTGAGACTCTGAATTTGGATTTACGGTTAATTTTAGTTATAGTACTTACCCTAGGCTGAGCCATTAATGCTCTGGGAGCGACGTCTAACCCGATTTGTGCCACTTTTAGTGGTGTACAGACGACAGTTGGCGGCTCAACACAAAACGAGGGGCCCGCGTCCCTTGCGTCCTCGTCCTCGTCGTCGTCGTCGTGCCGATCTCTCTATGGAGCGAAGATCTATCTCTCTCTGTAGATCTCTGTATGTGTTGGGGCCTCCTGCTATGCTCGGGTGGTGTTTTCTTTTTCCTTTTCCTTTTCTGTTTCTATTTTATTTTTAATGCTTGACACTCACAAAAATATTATTAGAATTTGTGTATTTTTAATAATTTGAATTGCTTTCGCTCCTCTAACTCCTTCTGCTTCCTCTTTTCTATCTTTTCTTTTCTTTTTTCAACGTGGTTCTTAGCTGCTTTGCACTTTATGCTTCTACTACTCGCTTCTGCTTCTTTTAATTTTTATTTTTTATTTATTTTTTTTTTTTTTAACACAGGCACATTTGTTAAAATCTTTGCTTTAGATTTTTTACATTCTTTGCTTAGATTTATGTTTTAATTTGTTGTTGTTGTTTCTGGTATACTTTGTTGTTGTTGCTGTTGTTGTAGTTACGCGCGCGTTTTTATTATTAGCGGGAGATCTTTTTTGTTTTGTATACATATAGTTATGTATATATATATTTACATATAATTTGTTGTAGTTATATATAATTTTTGTTTTTGTTTTGCGGTTTATAAAAATCGTATACAATTTGTTTTCATATTGGGTTTGCCGTTGCTGTAGTAGTTCTTCTTCTTCTTTCTAGTTGCTGTTGTTGTAGTCGCTGCTTGTGTGGGCCAGGCAACATAGTTTGCAGTTGCTGTTGCCTTTTAGCTCTGCTCGTGGGTTATTGTTGTTGTCATAAATCCATTGCTCGGGCCTTTTGCAGCTGCTTCTTCTTCTTCTTTTGCTTGGTCTTCTATTTTTCGTTTACTTCGAAATGTTCCTCTCAGATTGTTTGCCTTGAAGATGCTGTTGTTGTTGTTGTTGTTCCGTTTTATATTTTGTTGTTTTTGTATTCTTTTTGTTTTGTTTTGTATGTCGTATACTTCTTGCTTTCGTATAATATGCGCACTATTTATCACAGCTGCTTCTACATACTATAATATACTATGAAAAACCAAAAGCTTGTCAATCCAGCAGCCAATCGAAGAACATTAACTAACTGTTAACAGTTTACAGTTTAAAGTTTATAGTGGCATTTAGTGCAGTTTTTGTTTTTGGAGTCTCCTCCTAACGAAACGCGTGCAATGGGAAAATGTTGCAAAATGTGGTTTTAGCGACGGTAACGCGACGGCGGCGACTGAGACGGCGAAGGTAGCGGCAACACGACGAAAGTCCGTTAACGTTGCTGCGTACCGCGTAACGTAACGTAACGACCGATCGTAACGTCGCGCAACGAGACGCGCGCGCTTTTTGCTTATTTGAGACTTTATTATTGTTTCTTTGTTTTTCCTTGATATTTTTGGCTAACCTTGGAGATCGCGACGAAAAAATTTTTTTGGCGGCGTCCAAAATATGTTCAGTTATGATTATTATTATTCTTGATTTAGTTGTTGTGGGTTGCTGTTGCTGTGCGGCAATAACAATAATAATGCTATGTAATAGCAATAATAATAGTAATAATAATAATTTTTCTCAACGGCTGCGACGTTGGCGACGGCTTCGGCGTTTTCGGCTTCGCTTCTCGCTTCGCACACAACACAGACAGCACAAGCACAAGCACGTCGTACGCGGTTCGAAGGCAAATACACACTGTCAATCATGCTCATGCACGCTTGCACGCCACTGTCTGCCCGATCGTACACTCACACATACGCACACACACAGTCGCAAAGACGGCGGCGACGCAACAATTGTGCCATTAAAAAAGGTTGTACAACGCGGAGACTCATAAATTTACCAGCAGTGCGAGTGCGATGGCTATACAAACACATTCGACTCCGGCGAATTGTGGTGCGTGCGTGTGTGTGTGTGTGTATTTATGTGTGCGCTTGCTGGCTGCTTTGTTGCTGTAATTGCGGCGAATTGACCGGCGAGAGCGCAGGCGCGCTCTTTTGAGCGCACTACAAAATGGGGCCCAAAGGCAGAGCGCAAAGGATGATGACTGATTTGTTAGTACGCCTTTTCTGTCATACACACACTTGTCACAATCTGGCTATGTCATGCCTCGGCTGCGCTACTCTACTGTGCTCAGTTTTGCTATGTGTATGTATGCATGTGCATGTGTATATGTGTGTTTTTTTGCTTTTGTTTTTGTTTTGCCATTTGTTTTTCGACTCTTTTTGCGCAACGACGACGTAGTCGTCGTCGTCGTCGTTGGCGCTCGCTCATCGTTCGTTCATTCGTTTGAAATTTATTTGGCTTTGGCCAAAAGGAGACGGCTTATAGGTTTTGGCCGCTGCTAGCGTCGCATCGCCTCTCTCTGCTGCTGCCAGTACACTCGTCGTCGTAGTCGCCGTCGCCGTCGCCGTCGTCGTTGCCGTCGCTGCTGTTGCTGTTGCTGTTGCCGTCGCTGTGCGTGCGTTGAAAATCAGCAAAAACCAATCCCATTTGTTATTTTCGCTTGAGTGAGTGGCAGTTTGCATCAGTTTGCCATTCAGTCTTCTTTGGCCGCCCCACCTGTGCGCGCAGGCATTGGGCATTGGGTGGTTTCTGGGGTTGGGGTTGAGCGTATTCTCTCTCTCTCTGCTCTGTGTTACGTGCTTCGTGTTTGTGCCAGTGAGTGCTTTCAGGTGTTTTCTAGTCTTTGCCGCCACTCCAGACGACGCTGTCGCTTGTTGTTGTGCATTGCCTTCGCCTTCGCCTTCGCTAGCTTGCTTGCTTGCGCTTGTCCGTCACTTCAAAACGCGCTCAACTTTCGCTCAATTTTTTTGCGCTCTTTGCACACACACAATCATGAACACGCACACAGGCATACGAAAAGAGAAGCACTTACACATACAACGACAGTCAAATAGGTAACGCCTTCAAAAGCTGCAGCGACGTCGCTGTCGCTGTCGTCATTGTCGACGACGTCGCCGTCGCCAGGCGTCATGGCGATCCAGCCACTTAGCCAATGATCCTGCCAGGAACAACAGCTACAAAAACAACACAAACACCAACAGCTGTTCGCACCGTGAACTTTGTGTGCAATAATAAATCGCCCACCGATAAATTCAACGGCCCAAAATGCATATCCTGCTGCTGCTTGTTATTGTTGTTGCTGCTGCTACTGCTGCTGCTGCTGCTGCTGCTGGCGACGACGTCGTCGCCGTCGTCGTGTCGTCGTCCTCGTGGCAGTTTAAAAAGCAGTTAACACATATTTCGAGGCAATTTTTCAACAACGCATTTTTGGCCTGTGCGTCCTTTTAGTCTTTTTTTTTTGTTTGCCTTTTGTTGCTCCCGTTTTCCAATTGTTTTTGTTTTTTTTCGGTTAACCGGCTCGCGGCGCCCGGTCGCCATTTTTGTTTTTTGGGCAGCCAACGGCAAATACGAGCGGCTGCTGCTGGCGCTGCTGCTGATACGTCGACGCCGGCGCTCGTTTTAATGTTGCCGCCGTTTTAGCAAAAAATGAAAAATTGCTTTGTTTTTTTGTTTTGGCTGGCTAGCTGGCTGGCTGGCTGGCTGGCTGGCTGGCGTTGGCAAGGATATTGTTGTTGCCACCGCTGCCGGGCTGTGGCCCGATGACAAAGATAATAATGATGACGATGATGCTGCACTTAATCTGGTTTCCATTTCAAAACAGCTGATCGTATTTTGTACACACTTCAGCCCCTGCCCCCACACAAGCGCTGAGCTGCATTGGTTAGAGCGAGAGGGGCAGAGAGCGAGCGACACTTGTCCTCGCTTCCTCTTGTCCTCTTTCGCTTCGCAGCTTTCGTCTAACTGTCGCCGTCTTGACAAATTTATGAGACGTTGATTGATTTGCGGTTTGAGATTCTTGTTGTTGCCTTTTCAGTTTTCAATGCAAAGTTGTTGCTGCAACCCAAGGTGTTTTAAATTTAAGACGCGCTAATGCAAAATTTGTGTGCCAACAAAAAAAAAAAAAAAAACGAACTGAACAGAACAGACAAAAGTGAACAGAATTTGCATTCATTTGAAAATTCAATTAAAAGTAATAAATTGCTATTTTATTTGCACGTGAATGTGTGTGTGTGTGTGGGTGGGTGTTATTGCCAAAAACGGACTCGTTGAAAGAAATGAACAAAATGGTATTGAAGTGATTTAATACACAAGTTCAAGGAGATGAACGCCAAGTATATATCTAGAATTGAGGAAAACTTGTAAAATATATTACAAAAATATAAGAATTGGGTTTTAAAGGGGATGTAAACAACCTATTTAGCTTTTATATGGATTACGAATGCATTTTATTCAATTTTTCGTGTCTTTCTTAAAAATGTAAGAGAAATCATATATTGATTCGTAATTTATATAAATTTTATTTTCAATGTTCAAAATGCGACTTTAAAAACAAGATTTAAATAAAAATAATTCAATCTGTTTATATTAAATATAATATATGAGTTTTACAACGAAATAGTTTTGAAGTTTTAAAAATTTATCTTATTTCAATTTGTATTATTTCTGAATATATATAAATCTATCCCTTATTACATATTTTATGTGTGTATATTGAATACATATTTATTCAATATCATATACATATGTACATATACTTTAGTAAATATATATGGGATAATATATGTACAAATATAATTCAAGAATTTCAATTATTCTTCCTTTTAATAGCTTTTAATTCAAAAGTTTTCCAATGGAATTTTTAAAGGCAATTAAAACAAATCTCAGGTTGTTAATCTGTTCAATAACTTCTCTAAATGATATTCAAATTTAATACATTGAAAATATGAAGCAAATTATATTTGATATGTATTCTCGTAGGCAAAGAACTCTCTAATTTATGCTAATCCAATTGCAATTTGAAAGTTCTTCAATTAATTAATAAGAGCGACGGGTGGGAGACGTGTAATAACGGTGCTTGTTAGCAGAAATTTGTCTAGTGCATTTTTTAAGGCCAGGCTATGGAAAAAGAGGAAGAAAAATGCAAAGGGAATTTAATTTAATTTAATATTACAACTTGGCTAAAATTGAGGAGACCATGAAATTTAAATCAGCAGAGCTCGGCAGGCAGGCAGGCAGAGGTGGCGCGAGCGAGCGAGCGCGAGAGTGAGTGAGTGAGAGAGAGATGGGCGCACCGAGGTCTCCACCCACTGAGCAAAAACAGAAAAAAAGAAATAGGAGAAAACCTGCAAGAAACACAAAAAGAAAAAAAGCAAGAGAAACGGCAGCTTGATAATAAGACGAAAAGCTCAAGGCAGCAAAATTGCATTTGGAAACTTCCAATCCCAGACGAGCGTCGAGCACTTGGAGCGAACGTTGATGTTGAGAGGGGCAAGGCAGGCGAAGAAAACTGTGTGCGAGCGAAAAATGTGGCGATGAGAAAGCTCACGCACACTTACACACACACTCAGTCACTCACACACTTGCACTCACACAGAGGCAGAGACTGAGGCGCAGCCAATATGATTTAAAGCGGCGGCAGCGGGCCCCAAATGAGCGCCAACCGTTGCTCGCTCAGACTCGCACACACACACAAGCACACAACAGCTGGCGCTGTTGTTGTTGGCGCTGCGCTGCTGTGCATGACAATTCATCTCTTTCTTATAAACGCAATTTATCAAATGAAAACGACGAGCGAGCGACAGCAAAGATGAAGACGACGACACGATATCAACTTGATGTGAATGTTGCTGTATGTGTGTGTATGACTGAAGCTGCGTATGTGAGACAAGCGAAACTCACTCAAACTCAACTTGAACTGAGTGCCGAATGCCGAGTGCAATACGAAAGTCGCTCGCGAGTCAAAGCCAAAAAAAAGTATAAAATGGCATATGAAGAAAAATAGGAGTTGCCGTCGGCGCTTGAGGAAACAACAACAGCAGCAGCAACAGCAACAGCGACGATGATTTTCTTTTTGGCAGCCCCCAACTCGGTGTTGCTGAAAAACCGCCATAATCTTGACAGACAAGTGTACACTCTCTCGTACACACACGCATACACACAGTCACACAACGGCACTCTCGCAACGCGCCGCTCTTCGCCGCATTGTTTTCGCTCGTATTTCACGCTCAAACGGCCATTTCGCTGCACTTTTAATGGTTTGTTTTTGTTTTCGTTGCGCGCACGACAAAGAGAGAGCGGCAAACGAGCTCAAGCACGACGACGACGTCCAACCGAATTCGCCGCATTGCGCGAGCGGGCCAGCATGATAAATGTGCGCACTCACTTTTTATGGCAAACCGAAACAGCTGTTCTCGAGTGCCGCACAGTTATAGAGTCACTGGACTCGCGACGCGGACCAAATTATTTGGAGTTTTGTTTGCGTTTTCTTTTCGATTTTTCTCATTATTTTTGCACATTTAATGATCGCATACGTTTCGTTCGAACTGCTACCTGCTTACATAAATGCATATTTACCTGTTTGCTGTCATACTTTACCTTCCATTTGGGCTCTGCCTGCGTCTAACGAACGAAATTTTGTGACTTTCAACGCTTGCCATAAAACGGGCTTAGGTCCAGCACCTAAAGTCCCGTTGTTGGGCACACACACAAACGAAAATAGCTCGATATGCACAAATAAATATGCCGGTCACGCCCCCGCCCACCGCGTGAGCCGCCCAAGAACAACAGCAACAAATTGTCGTCTCGTCTGCCTCTGACAGGACATTCAACTGTTGCTGAGGTTGGGCGGGCACTGGTGCGGGCCAAAGTTTGCGAGGCACTTTGCAATTTATCAAACCATTCGGCCAGGACTTAAAGAGATGCCAAAAGGACACTTACCTGACTTTCTTGGTGCTAACAACTAAAGAGCGACCATTCATCATACGTTACCTGCGAAAGGCGAAAAGAAAATTGTGGAAATTCATTTAGTTTTCAGTTATTAACAGCTAAAGTCAGCATGCAAATGAGTGAGAGCAGGAGAGAGCGAGAGTGGGCGTGAAAGGGAGACAGGATGCAGGATTAAGATGCATCAGGCATGCAGCCTGGCCACATGTGTCGTACACGCCCCACTCTTGCCCTCATCTCCTTTCTCGTTCTCGCTCTCTCTCTCGCTCTCTCTTTGGCAGTCAAGCGATCGGCAGACACGAGAAATGTTTTTCGTTTTTGATTGATTGCCCTGAAAAACCACTTGAAACTGTCACAGAAGCGAGAGATGCTGGGAGAGGGACATGGAGAGGGAGAGGAGTGAGGGGAGCGGGACATGGGACATTCGAAAATCACTTCTGCACACACACGCACATATACAGAGAGAGAACCATATTGTTTTTCCAATGAAAAACTACTTATGGCATTAGAGCTGCGACTGCTGTTGCCTGTCTATAAGAAAATACAACTTAATAAAGATGAAAAGTGCATCGAATGCTTGAGGAGAGGCGGAGTGAGGCGGCAGCAGCAGCAGGAGGCGGGTGAAGAGAGAGGGCTGCCAAAGCAATTGATGTCACTTCAAGAAGAAAACGTGGAGGAAAGCACAAGTGGAGAAATTAAAAAAAAAATATATTGTATATATAAATAAAAAACAAAAACCAAAACCAAGACGAACTTCAATTTCATTTGTAATAATATAATCGATATTTTAGTTATTTATGCAGTAATACTTATGGGTATTACAAGTACAAAGAATAGAGTGAATACTTTATAGAATACCAAATTTATTTATTAATTTATTTAATTAATTTAGATATTTGGAGATAAGATGTTCTTGAAACCAACTTATAATAGTGAAGCAGCAGCTACAGAGGTCCTCGGTTTTATATATTGATTATATTACTAAGTTTTAGTACCAAATTTTATCATATATTTTTTTTAATATGTTGATATATTATTTGATTCATATACATACTATCTGTATTATTACCCTACTAGGCGCATTTTACTTATAAAAGTGTAAGAAATTTATATTTCTCTACTACTTTACTGCAGTATTTATCTATGTACATATATCGTGGAATCCCGAGATTAGGAAATAGCTTACTAGTACAAATTTCAGATTTCAAATTTTCATTTTCATTTTCATTAAACGAAAATTGCTCTGAAAATTTTCTAAGAGGGTTTTTCTTATTTTCAATGCTGAGATATTTGATTTGATCTCATATAATTAATTTCTACGTCTCACATTGATCATAGAGAATAATTTATACATCTTACTTTATCGATATTACAGATTTCAAATGTAAAACTTTAAATAAACATAAAATGAAGTGAACAAAATACATACAAAGTTTCAAGCCAAGGATTTAATAATTTTTATTTTTTATTATAATTTTATTTTATTATTGTTTTGTATTTCTATTTATCAAATGATAAGCAAACACCATTTAAGATATTTTAAGTTGAATTATTTTTATCTGTAGTAGCTCCGGGTTTATGTCCAATACAGATCTTTCGAATTTTCGTATCGGGATATGTAAATTTAAATATGATAATTAAAAAAATGTATCTGGGATATCTGTTGAGCTTAAGCATAAATTCTCCTTCGGTGGTACAGGCATTTTTTTTTTTTCACTTTAAGAGCAAATTTATACTCTCAATTAGTTGAACCAAAAATCCTCAGGATCTCCAGCTCTTCAATTGTTGAACAAATTACTTACTAATCCGATTATTGTGTAAACTATTTATATCGGTCGGACTATAAGGCAGAGAATATATAAAGAATCTCAAATCATTTTGTAGCGTATTTTCCGACGGACAGACGTACGGACGGATGGATAAATGGACGAACCGGCGGGCAAATGGCTGGGTGAACCTAAAGATTCGTATACCTAAGTCAATATACTCCTTTCCTTTATGGGCGAGTATGTAAAAATAAGTTGAAAACTTTTCATATTTGTATCAACATAGTTTTTCCCATTGAAATTGAACAAATTATGAATAAGAAGATAAATATATATATATATATATATATATATATATATATATATATATATATATGTATATAGAAATATATTTGGAGCGTTCATTGTTTATAGATTGGAAAAGCTGGCGCTGCTGCCATTTGGAGCTTTTGCAACTCTGTTGCCAAAAGAAGAAGAAGAAAAAGAAGCAGAAGCAGAGGAAATGGAAGTGGAAGGGGAGGGGGAGGGAAAGCTTGAGGAAAAACTATTGGCAAACAGTGAAAGCGAGTGAGTGAGAAAGAGAAGAGAGAAGGAGAGAGAGAAAGAGAGAGAGGGATAGAAGGAGAGTGCGATGGGGCGAGCAGTTGAGAGTGGGTCGGAATTATAATCTACGAGAAAGAAATTTATGTGCATTTCCGTTTTTGTTTCTTGTTGTTGCTTTTTATTTTATTTTTTTTCCTTCCGTTTAAGTAAATAACAAATATTATTATCGCTTGGCCGCAGCAACGGCCAAAGGACGTGGCAAGGACTCGGCCGAGTGCCCATTGAAGATAGTTCGTCAGCTCGCAGCGACAACAAAGTAAATAAAATGTGCACAACTAGCAACAGCAACAACAATAAACAGAAACAACAACAACAATCGCACAAAAAGCCAAGCAAACAAAAACAAAAAAAAAAGAAACGAAACGAAAAAGCAACAAAAATAACAAAATTAAATAATGCCACAAACGATTTCTTATGAAATGTTCAAAAATATAACAACAACAACAACACACACTACAGCCGGACATGTGTGTATGTGTGTGTGTGTGGAATGGGGCGATTGGGGGGCGTAGGCGGGGCAGCTGTCTGTGTATTGGCAGCCAGAACGGAAGCCGTTGCCGTCGAGCTCTACAAACAACAACAACAACGGCAGGAATAACAACAACAACAACAACTCAATGAAATTATTAATGTTTGTAAAAGTGCAGCGGTTCAGAGGAAAGAGACAGAGAGAGAGAGAGAGAGGAAGACAGAGAGAGAGAGAGAGAGAGGAAGACAGAGAGAGAGAGAGGGAAGGAGAGACGACTTTGGTCAGCAGACGACGACGCCTTGGCTCTTAGTTGGCTACCAGCTACACACACACAAACACACACACACACACACGCACTCTGTACACACTCGAGCAAATACAAATAAATAAATAAACAACAAACTCTAATTAAACGTTGTTTCGACTGTGTCGGCATTTCGATAAGGAACGTGGCCTTTGCCCAGAATCCTGTGGCTGTGCCGCTGCCCGCTGCCTGCTGCTCCCCCCCCCAACTCCTGCCATGGCCTACAGCTGCTGCGGCTTTATCGTTCAGCTCGCAGCGTTGTTCGCGCTGCCGTTGGCCTTTTTGCTTGTTAAAAACTTGCCAAAAAAACAAAACAAAATAATTTCAATCTGTTTGACCAGAAGCCAAACAATGAAAGCAACAAAAAGAAGAAGATGAAGAAGAAGAAGAATAAGGCATGAGTAGCTGATAATCAAAGTGCAGCAATTTCAATTTGTGCTCAAGGTCGTGCAGAATGTGAGCAAAAGCAGATACCAAAAGAAAAATGAGCGGGAAACCAGCTAAAAACTACAGTTAACATATTGAAATTTTGACACAGGAACTGCTAAAATAGGAGTGCTAAGTAAAAATTCCCAGAGTAAATCTATTGTAGCTCAATCAAAAATCAATAAAAGTTTTTGTAATATCCGAAGGGATTTTTAATATATGAATATGATTAAACTGTAGATATAATTCGCAGTTATTTGATTTGATATAACTATCAACAATCAGAAATCCGTAGAATATCCGAATGGTACTATGATATATGTATGTGGCTTAACTCTAGATATAATTCGCAGTTATTTGATATGATGTAAGATTGTCCAAGATTATCGGAGAAAAGGTCAATCTCGAAATGCTTTAACTGATTGCATTAGGGCTTGTAGCACACTTATATAGAGCCAGGAATGCAAGCCTTCTTAATTCACGCATATTTTGAAGTTCTTTTTAAATTTTGAGTTCGATTTATACACCTAAGAAAGCTCTGGTCCGCCCTTCCAAGTTGCTTTCTAGCATAAACAAGACTTAACATACACACACACACACACACACACACATATATACATACATATAAATAAACACACTCTGCTAACTTCGCAGTTGGCGCAGTTGCATGTAGAAATATAACAACAACAAAATCCATTTAAATCTAAATGCAATATTTTGACGTTCCAAAAATGAATGAGAATTAGTTTAATAGCTGATATTTAATCCAGTATAAGAGGAAAATAGTTGTAAATACATTGGGCAATTAAAAATCATAAAGTAAACATGAAAATTTAAATAAAATCAGAGTACGAAATGTTTCTTAATAACAAAGGGGTTAAAAAACTATATATATATATTATATATATATTATATAATATATATAGCTGACATATTATAAAATATCTTAAAACAGAATTATCATATTTAATCCAAAAAACTTTAAAAACTTTTATATCGAAGAAATTCTTATGTATTCTTAGATGTTTTATACAATTAATAAAGACAGTTTGACAAATATATAGAAATAATACTTTGAAATGGTCTAAACTATCTTTAAATATATTCAGGTTGAATTATTTATTTTTTTATTTTATATTAAAACTTAATATTTCATTCATTTTGAATCTCCGTGATTTGTTTTTGCCTCTTTTGAATTTATTAAAAACTCCCAAACTAAAATAATGTATTATTTATTTATTTATTTTTTCTTGCCCTGTAAATATTTCTCAAAATGTAAATTTTGTCGTTTTTGATTTAATTATTTATTTGTATTTAATAGGTTTGCTCTAGTCAATATCTTGCTTTCATTTGTCTCTCTCTTTGGCCCGCTCGAGATTTCGCCATGTGCTGACGGTCGAATTTTAATTGAACGATTTATCGACGTTTTGTGACTCTAAATATCGCCTGCCCCGAAATGGAATTGCTAATTTGGGTAATTCAATATGTTTGCTCTGCGCTCAGTGGAGAAGTAAATCAGCCTCACTGATGTCACACATTCAAATGCGGATCGACATCTCGTCGAATGACCCGAGTGACCTTTACCGTGAATGCGTAACCAAATGCGAATGCCAAATGAGATATTCGAGAACCTCGAATCGAGAATCGAGATTCGAGATTCATTCGAGAGCTCCCTAAAAGCTTTGTCCATCACAGCGCGGAAATGCTGCCAAACCGGCTAAAAATCTGAATCTGAATCGGATACTGAATTTGAATCGGAATCTCAGTCCGACTTCGACATTTGGCTAACTGACTAACTGACTAATTGACGAACTGACCATGCGAGTTGCTCAGTTATTCCGCCAAAAATGTAACATTTTGATCTCCCTCTTCCTCTTCGTCTCATTTGCATAACAAAAGCGGCGTCAGAATAAGCGAAATTTATAAATTGGCTTTATTTGCCAATATGCAAAAAAAAAAAATGAGAATCAAAAATTAAAAACTTAAGTAAAGCTTAAAATAAGAATTTGCAAAACACCAAGGCAAAGGCAAGAGGGGAAGGGTACAACCAGCGCTCCTCTCCCCTCTCGACTTTGCCTTGTCGTCTTTCCCCTCTCGGGCGTTGCCTTCTGTTGTTATTACATATAAAATTTAATTATTATTGCGCGCTGTCAATAAATAAGGGTAAGATCTTTTTGCCCGGCAGGATCACAAAAGGCACGTGACGTCACTTTTGCATTTCCTAATTATGAAGACTCGTAAATTTGCGCACACAGTGCTTCACATGCTATAATCGTAAGCGCAGCCATAAAGTATAGTGTTGGCATTTCCCCTGCGTCGCATTGCACTCGTGCTCTCTCCACTTGCTATAAACCAAGAGGGGCGCACAAGAGCGAGAGAGAGCGCAGACCATTTCCCCTGTTAAATTACAAGGCAACACATACACAAAGGTAGACCAGCACACGCACACACACACTCATACTCAAAGACAGAGCAGCAAGCTTACAAGCTAGCAACATCGTAAAGGCAGCTGCTATTGTCGTCTCGCTCTGTCTGCTGCAGCTTGACGAGCTGACGGGGGCTGTCACTTGGGTCCCGCCACCATTATGGAAAGTGAAATGGATATATCGCTAATGCGCCTGCACATAACAAGGTCGGCAATAAATCAAATTGGCGAGCGGGCAAAAAGGGGAGGGCGTTGCACACGAGCAAACAACAACAAGAAAAACAACAGCAAAAAACGGGGCATTGGCTGGACAACGACAACGGCAACGGCGACGTCGACGTTTGTCAAAAATCAAATCAAAATGCCATAAAATACCCCAATGTTGGCCAAGAGAGCAGCCAGCAGCCAGCGGCAGGACCAGGAGCCCCAGCCCCTGCGCCCGCCCTCTGCGTGCGTTGCCAAACAACAAATGAATTATATGCAATTAATTGAGCGCAAATTTGCAAAATACTTTCGTGTGTCTGCGCCTCATGCTGACTCCGTGTGTGTGTGTGTGTATGTGTGTGTGTGTGTGTGTGGCACGATACGATGATGGATACGTCTAAAAACGGATGCTGTGCCGTAGATTGAAGATTGCGCATACGCCTCGTACGCGCTGCACTTTTGCATGGTTTATGTGCCTTTTGAGCAATTGCCTAACACAAATTTCCATCTCCCAGGCAAAGCAAATATATTTATTTGTTTATTATGAGCAACTAACTGCTGCAGTTGATTTAGTGGCCGAAGGAATTACGATAATCGTGAAACAAAATCAATTTTGTATTCAATTTGAGGCCAATATATTAAGAGCCGAATCGAATGGAAAAAACAGTTAAGAGTCTATTTATACACAACGGTTTTTGGCCTCCCCAAATGGCAGTCAATCAGTCAAAAGTGTCTTAGATCAGTTTGTTAAATCTATATAAAGCTGAAATGTTTTATTTTTAAGCGCCAATAGATATGTAATAATATAAAAATATATTATAAATATATATTAACGGTGTGTGGGAAAGATATTCCAAATATTTAGACAGTCTTATCAGATAAATGCCTGGAATTTTATTCCCAGAAAAACTTGATAAGGGCTTAGCCGTCGGCTGAAATGCACTTGAGAGTACTTCGATTATAATTAGACTTAGATAAGCGCTTCTTGATTATCTTATTCGCGAGCTGCAAACGAATCGTGTGAGTTCCCTCGCCACTTGACCTTTGAGCGTTGGGCATTTCCAGCAGTAAAGCCAGAATATTTGTGGTGCTTTATTCTTAATGGAAACTGATCGATTGATATGGATTATTATTGAAAAAATGTGAATTGAGGATGTGGGAATAACAGCAATAGGCACTAACAGACTAGAGGGAGGGGTATTCGACCCATAAAATATCGGTTTATATTCATTCAGTTTGGACTTTTTGAGCAATTCCTTCAAATTTGAAATACAGATAGTTTTTTATGATAACATATTATCTTCTAGGGCAATATCTTATAATAAGAAATAAATGAATCGAAATGCATATTCGATTAATTTGAAAGAAGCATTTTCAATGTTAATTCAACAAAAAAATATTGCGCTTCTATGCGATTCTCATGAGTGCAATAACACCTTTATTCGCTCTTCATGTTTCTCTTCTCTATCTCTGTCCGGCGGTACTATATATTCTTCCATGTCTTTATCTATTTATCTACCTGTCTGCCTATCTGCCCTTCTATCCAGCTATCTATCTAAAGTTATATCGATATCGACAGGTACATATCCGTAAGTAGATAAATATTTCCGTACTATGGCGTTTGTCCAGTTTCAATTTAGTTTTCTATCCATCCATTTAACTACATATCAATATATGTATTTCTCTGCATTTATCCCATTCTCTCTGTTTCAATTTGAAGTTTTTTATTCCCTTCATTCCTTTCCAACATTATGTGTCTAAATTAGACTCTACGACGACAGCACTCAAATCATTTTAGCCCACAGAGAATTAAACAGGGTAATAATACAATATTTGCATAAGAATCTCTTTGCTTACGAAGGTGACTTAGTTATCCGCTTGGCTTCATCAAGCGAACATAAACTTGGCACGGAATGGATGATTTGGTGACTTCATAAAGAAGTCTATAAATTTCATGTTGTCATGTCATTCGGCGATGTTTGGCTCCACTTTGGCAGCTCTAAGCGCATTTTACGATTTTTATATAGCCCATTGTGCATTATGTTAACGTTAATGTTAACCTTAACTTAACATTACCCGATCATATTCTCACTCGAGCACTTTACGAGCAACAAATTGCGCTACAAATTACACGATAAATAGAAAATTATGACAAACCATGTCCACAGCAACGGCGACCCCTGCACGACCCAGGCACCAGGCACCAGCTCCTGGTCGACCCTTTCACCAGCGACACACCGAGGCTCGTAAAAATTCCCGATGCGTCTATTTGATGGCCCAGTAAGTGTTATCATTATGACAACGTCGAGTCTCTCTCCCGCTCGGACAGTTTACAAGCTGTCAGAGTTGCTTGTGTAAATTAAATTGTTGCTCCTTTTATTGATATTTCATTGCCGTTGGCTGTGATTCGGCCTCGCCTCCTGCCCCATGCTCGCTCACTCACCGCCAGCCTGAAATTTTTTGGGCAAAGAAATTGCTTAGGGCCAAGGAAATTCGGAACGCACTCAGCAAAGTCGTAAAGTTGCGCACGTCGAAACAAAAGAAAGTTTTTACGAGCGTTTCTTTATACACTCGACGAGCTGCTGAGAACTAGGCGAGAAAAGGCAAATAAATTATGTTGGCCTTGCTGTAGGTACACACACACATACACAGAGAGAGAGAGACACACATGGGTAGGTGTTGCTGGTTAGTTTTTTCGGTTTGGCTTCAAGGACCTTGCCTAATAACAGGTTGTCTTAATGGGTTGAGGGTCCGTCGCATCGTAAATTTCGTGTTAATTGAGCATTTCACGCCTCGCAACTGCACTTGGCTCTCTCACTCTTGGCCCGGCCGGAATGCAACGCGGCTGGCCGGCCCATTAACGAACTTGTCAAAACTGACAAGTGCTACGTCATAAACTCGTCCAACTTATCGGCCATTTGCCTGCCATAAACTTGCCAATCGATGGCTCTGCTGCTGCTGCTGCTGCTCTGATGGTCCTTCGCCATTCGCATGCTCGATCCTCGCTCGCCCGATCATTCAGCTGGGGGCTCAGCGGTTAAGTCGGCCAGTGAATCCCACCGTTGGACATGTCGCATCGTTACCCAAATTGAAATTGATATCTACGCACACAAATTGAAGAAACTCCCACAAGGCGAACCAAAATAAACATTCTGCGAAATAGTAAATGCTTTTTTTGACACAGCCTAATGCCACTTAATGCCGACGCTTGCCTCTGCCCGTTTGCCATTGCCGTTACACTTGCCGTTCAGTGTTTATCACACGTACCCCAACCATAACCACAAACGACACAGAGGAGTCCAAGTCCATTTCTATGTTGGGAATGGGGCGCGCCGCTCCACAATATCCACTCAATCATTCGCGTTCACTTCACAAACGTTTTAACTGATCGCTCAATCACTGATATTTCGTGTTCAGGTGCTGCCACACAGAGACGTGGCAGATATCAGCCAGCTACTCCCCCCTCGATCAGCCAGTTACCTCCCTACTCCCCACCCCCATCGCACTCGCATACCTCCGCCAAATAGACAGAGCTTTGGCTGCTAGGCATTGTGTTTAGTATTTAGTTAGATAGCTATCTGGGCTCGCTTTCAGAAGGCACCCACGTGATTCCCCTGCCCGCTGATAAGCTGCTCGAAAGATAGCCTAAGGTCAATAGGCCAGCCCTAAACGACAGAGAAGGACAGCGAGCGTTGCTCAATTAAATTTGATGCGCAAAAGATGTAAAATTTCTTATATTGGCTATACATGTTGTATATTATATATATGTATCTAAATATAATATTATGGAATTCCTTTTACATTTATTAAGAGCTCTAAACAAAATAAATTAATTTAATCATTAAATGAATAGTATGATATATGATATATATAAAAATAATTATTATGGTCATTAGTCATTTCGAATTCAAAGATAATTCTTTAAGAATTCAAAGATAATTTACAAATAATTTTGTTGTATATACGTAAGATTCGAAGCTATTAATTCAACTAGAAATCTTAATTTGATGCTAGATATTTTATCGAACATCATTGAAGTCTTCATTTTTCTTTTGTCTAATATATATATATATATATATATATTGTATGTACAATAAATATTATTGATTTTAAAATTATTGTGTAATTTTATAAAAAAAAGAAATAAAAAACAAAAAAAAATTATTAAAAAAAAAATTAAAATAATGTACAATTTTATATAATTGTTGTACTTTATTTATATATTTTATATAATATTATCATAAACTCACAGTTAATGTTTTGTTAACTTATAAAAGAAATATCTTTTTGGTACTTGATCTTTTGTAAGGCACTGTCTGCTTTGTTTATCATATATATATATATATATATATATATATATATATATATATATATATATATATATATAAGTTTTAAGTAAAGCTATTTATACATTATAAAAATATATTTTAACATAATCTAATCTGGAGTTAAGAGCTCATGTCTCTATATATTATATATATTTTACTAAAGTAACTCAAAGAAAATTAAAAAAAAAATTTAATTACATACTTCTTTTTTATCTACATACAATTCTACACACATATATCTCTATATATGAGTATTATTAAGCTGTAATCTGTAGTTAGGGATTTTCGAATATTTACTAAACTTTTAAGAGCTCATGTCTCTATATATTATATATATTTTACTAAAGTAACTCAAAGAAAATTAAAAAAAAAAAAATTTAATTACATACTTCTTTTTTATCTACATACAATTCTACACACATATATCTCTATATATGAGTATTATTAAGCTGTAATCTGTAGTTAGGGATTTTCGAATATTTACTAAACTTTTAATTATATTTCATAGATTTTGTATATGATATATAATTGCTCTTTTATCAAGATTGTTTGACTCTTTATCTTGTTCTTCTTCTTCTGATGTATAAATCTACAAAATATATTCCTATATTTTACATATATAATCACAAAATCAACAAATGTCATTCATAGAGCTCTCAATAAGTGCAAACTTTGAAAATTCCATGTCCCATCTATCAAAAACTCAATTAGTTGTATGGTATTTACAGGGTATCCGCTAAACAAGCACTATAGATTAACGCACTTTAACCTACATATTGGCAGAGGTGGGAGTATGCAACCGCGCCGAGTCGAGTCGAGTCGAGTCGCGTCGCACCCATAGATAAGTAAACATCATCAATTTGGTGAAATGAAAGTGATGTGTCAAATGGCTGAACATCTAGCAAATGAATCATCATTCAATGTTCACTGTTCAATGCTCAATGCTCGATGTTCGATGTTCGATGTTGAATGTTTGCGACAGACGCGATACAGGGCGCTCAGATTTTGTCAAATCATTTAAAATCAATTAGAACACCTTATCGCGATTCGTGTTGGAGTGAGCAAATGAAATACTTCTAATTATAGGAGTCTATAATAAAAGTGAGCAAATGTGAAGAGGGGAAAGCAGCCTGCAAAGTCAGGTTGATCAAGCAGCAATTTGCAAGCAACAGCATTCAGCTGAGACTACTGCCAAGATCGGCCATATAAATCGCATAAAATCAGACGCAGCAGCCGATGCCAAAGCGTGTAAACTTTAACGAGGCAGAATAAAACTCCTACGAGAAAACGAGCAACTTTAATTTGATGCTAAAATACTGAATAGCTACAGAGTGGGAGAGTGAGAGAGAGAGAGAGTGGGAAGTAGGGAGAGAGAGAGCTGCACACGTCCCGGGCGGCATTTAAATTGCATATAAAAGTTGGCTTTTATGATCGGCTTCTATTAGCCAAATAAACTATCACGTGTTAAGTCGCGCGCGATCCTGGCCACAATTATAAGAGAATATAAACTCTTTTTTATGAATGCATTTTAATGTGCCGGCATTAAAATAAAAAGTCAGCTCGAGTCCAACACGCAGCGGAAGCTCAGCCATCAAATGGCGAATATATTGCCTCTCGATTGCCACAGTACGCACTCGAGTGAGTGACTAACTAGCTCGTTGACTGACTGATCGTCCCTGCGGCCGCCTGTACCTAATCCCCGAGGTCCTTTTCACAGCCAGCGCAAGGTGTCGACTTACATGTGCAAGGACTAGGATCTAGGATCTGCTTGGCTGCGCCGAAAGCGAAAGTGATGCTCAGTTGGAGTTTTCTGTTTTGTTGTTCTTGTTTTTTTTTTTTTTTTTTTGGGTAATGAAATTAAGGACGCATCGTTTGCTGCGCTTCGCTGATTGTTTTGTTTCAATTTCTGGTTGCGCCCCAGACACTGTAGCTGCTCTAAGTGCTGTTCTCTTTGGGCTGAATTTCCTCGAAGCGCGTCTAGCTGCGTTCAGCTGCACTTTTCAAAGGAAAACGAAGGGCCGAAAGGTTCGGCGTACCTGAAAATCCGCTTAGTGGTTGATGGCGATGTCGATGTCGATGTTGTTGTTGCTGTTGCTGTTGCTGTCCTCATTTTTGACGACAAGAAGTCAACCTCTCGATTTACGACCATTTTGTTTGAGTAATTCCTGCCCTGTGGCTGTGTTGACTCAAGCGCATCCGTGCACCATCCAGGACGATCGAGAGAGAGAGAGAGAGAGAGAGAGAGAGAGAGAGAGAGAGAGCAACCACATGCCTGCCAGTTGTTCGAGCCATTGTACAGTTTTTACTTTCAGCTGTCGCCTTTCGGCTTCCCCTGGGATCGCGCCAGTGACTCAATTTGCCTTTTGATTTCGAGCAGCAAAGTTATAATAATATTATCAATTTTGAAGTCAAGTCCCTTTAATGATCGCTTTTTATGGCTCGGTGTGTGACAGTCTGTGCCTACTCTATAAATATTTTATATCCACTTGCATATTTCACAGCCTCATTTGTTTGGGCATTTTTATGCGCATCTCCCAATCGCTGCGCTCTCGACCAAATGACCAAATAGAAATGTTCACGATTCAATTAAATGATCGTAAAAAGTCTACTGAATGCATGAAAAGTTGTCAGAGGAGAAGAAGACAAAACCAAACGATTGCCCATTCGGCCAGCAGAGTTCATGCTCGCCTCGTCTCGTCTCGTAAAACTTCTCAAATTGTTGTTAGAACATAAAAATCACCTAAAATTGGTAATAAAATCAATGGCGCAAAATGAAACTCAACCTGTGACCCCACCAAATAGATTAAGATAGACATAAAGATACAGAGAGGAAGAGAGAGAGAGAGAGAGCGACTCAGAGAGGGAGAGACAGAGAGGAGACTTTAATGTCCGGTTCACGTGCGTAGGCGATTGAATTGAGATGTAAATGCCCGAGCCCATATAGAACAAAGAGTGGAAATTAATCTGTTGCTTATAAAATTTAGATTGTGGCATGCTCCACATCCGATAAGATAATGCCAGCTAATCTGAGATGCATAAAGCAATAAAGAATTGTCGTTCTGCCTGGCACTTGCCATGTGGAAGTGAGTCAAGGATATACGAGGACTCATGCTCATTAGCGGAATGGAAGCTGAAGCTGAAGGCCGTAGCTGGATTGATAGACTTGTACATGTAATAGTTGAAGCAAAAACATTTGCTGTTTATACTCAGAGAGATAAAATTGCAAACAGACGAAAAATGACTTGAACTTAAACAGGAATTAATATGCATTTTTAAGCAAAAATATTGTAGCTGAAATTTGATTAGCTTTCAGCCAATTCTTTTTTTTTAGGAATATTATAATGTAGGTCTATATAAAGGCAGGAATATGAAGAATGTGAATAGGCAAGCGAATAGCATTTTATTGTGAATTACATAATCTTAATAGTTGCTGAGATTTTCATTTAAAATAACTAAAGTCAAATCAATGGGGATTTTATATTTGTATTTTAAACTAAGAAAATAGGTATTCAGCATGTTTTTGGCTATTTCAATTATTCAAGTTGTATTTATTTCAGACGTTTCAGTTTACTGCATAAGGATATTAGCAAAATAAATTACTGATGATGGTCAATGAAGGTATATTAAATTATTTTGTTAAGGTCTGTTCGAAGTATTTGTTAAAAATTTCTGCAGATTGACTAAAGTCATAGAAATATATATATATCATGCAATTCGATTATCTTTTGGGAATGTTTATTTAACTCTTTTGAGGATCGACTATAGCCATAGAAATTTGTCATCACACTAAGCGAATGCATCGAGTGAGTGATAAGAAGGCGGCACGGCTGTTTATAAACCTAATGATAGTTTAGCTGACAACGAGTTTCGCATTACACTGCGAATTGTAGAGACCCTGAAACCAAATTTCAATTCATAAGAGCCGAATTTTATTTTCATTACGTATTGGCAAGGGGAACAAAATACATTTGCATGATATATTTATACTTTTTCAAAACGGAACTGTAGTTTTAATGAATTATGAAATGTGTTTAGGGCGACTACTTCGATTTAGTAGTGGGTATAATAGGTGTAGTAGGTAAGAGATTATCTCGACCTGGCTGTGTTAGGCAACAGAAATGCAACCAATTGTAGATCATCATTCTATTATATTTCATTATACTATTATACTGGATATAACAAAGTATTTTTTACAATATGTATCATACTGCAATTTATTGAAGTGAAAAGTCGAAGTTGTGATCTTTCGAATAGGTTACACTTCGAGTGTCTAACGAGTGGTTACTAAAGTGTATATTGATATATCAACTACCAATCCGCTCGAGAATATACTGCCTAACATTCAAGATTTTTATAGAATCATCATCAATTAACTCTTGGCTGATCAAGTGTAAAGCACATGCAACAGTTGCACATTAAGTTGCCTTTGGCACGCTAATCGTCTACAGGCAAATCAACGGCGAAATCCACATCGAAATCAAAATGAAAATCAAATTCATTGTATGGCACATGGGCCATGACGATGCAGGCAGGCAGCCAGGCAGGCAGATGCAGTTAAAAAGTTGGGGACTGCAATTGCGACGGGTTCTAAATGTGGCCAAACGCGAAAAACCGTTAAGCATCAATTTTGACGCGCCATAAAACTGCAATGAAGTGATAAGTGCCGCTGCAACAGCAACAAAAACAGCAACAACAACAACAACAACTGCAGCAGCAGTGGTAGTGGCAGTGTCAGTGGCTGAGAGCAACAGGAATGTGCAGTTGATAGATATTTGTTGGCTGCCATAACCCAGAGCCAACTGAACAAACTGGAAAACCAAAAATCCGGGCGACATCAGCAACAACAACAACAACAACGGGAATGTCGAGCCGTAGCTGTCTGGCGGTCGGACATCCGTATCTATGAGATAACAATGCAAATGCAATGACTCTGCATATGCATATGTGAGTATCAAACACACACACACACACTCTTTCTCTCTCTCTTTGTGTGAGCTATGCGACAATCAAACAAAACAAGACTTTTATGAACACCGCGGGAAGTTGACAGCTTGCGTCATTGGCATGATATGCAAACTGTAAATGCAAAGGCACCATCCGCACCACCCCCACCCAACAGCGACACGCCCGCACCTCGCAGAGCCCCACACCGACAACAATAACAACTGCGATTGCTGGCGCTGGCTGTGCCAATTTTATTGCATCGCGTGCCCAATTATGTATATGGCATGGATATGGCTATTGGTATCGGCCCATCATCATCGTCGTCGTCGTCGCCGTCGTCGCCGTCGTCGCCGTTGCCGTCATCATCATCAACACGATTCATTTTTACGGGCCAACAGCAACAGCAACAGGCAACAGGCAACTGGCAACTGCAACTGGCAAGAGCAACATTTCCCAACAAGCAGCAACATGAAAATGGAAATACATTTTTCTGATGCATTTTCACGTGCATAAAATTTGATTTGATTATGACAAATGTTCACGTGTTGCACTTTTGTTTTTTGTTGTTCCTTTCTTCCCACCTCTCTTTCCATTTTTTGTTTGGCATTCGTTTTTGGCATAAGTGCAGAACAGAAGAGAAAGTTGCTTTTGACAGAGCTCGTTAGCCAACTCAATGGAATACAAAAAATCGTGTAAAGATGTTGAGAGCTGTTGTAAATTGTGCACATTAAGAGACAATTGCCATAATATATTTTATATTTTATCGAACTTAGCTGGTCTAAGTATTTTCTGCTCACATAGCTCGTGCCACTCTCTGAAATATAAGGCTAGGCTGAACAGAGCTGAGTATTTGCAATTGAAGTTTATCTATAATACATTTTGCAATCAAAGCTTAATCTTCCTTGTCTCAATTTTAAGTAATATAGAAGTTTTCTATATTACTGTTTGTAGAAAACTATACTACAAATATATAAACTATGATATAATATATTCACTGCAAATATAGTAATTGTTTAATAGTTATTAATTTATTTATATAAATATATTAATAATATATAAACAATTCATAAAGCATGAAATCTAGCTATTTAATAAGAGTTTAATGTTCATAGTTTATGAATAGCTTAATAGATTTTTGTTTATCAGGTTGACTGTCAGGTCAACAGAATCAAATAACCAATATTCCAACTATTCTAAAAAAAATTAAATTATTGTATTAAATTATTACCTAAGCAAAACGTGCACCACAGAAAACAACTTCAAATTAGTAAAAAATGGCCAAAATATCAAGGAGTCATACATAGATCGAGGACCAACAACAGAACGCTGCAAAGTGTACTCCAATTCTAACATATTTTAAAAAAAAGGTTGCTACATAATAAGATATAAAATGAAAATGAAAGAAGTCAAGATCTGCATCTTATCATACAATACTCAAGTACAACTCCTTTTAGATGACAACAACAACAGAGATATTAAGCAAATGCCGATTTGAGAATTAAATTCAGCATGTAAAATCTTTGAAGATTCCGTTACTTCAGCTCAAAATTTTCCTGCCCATTGCCCACAAAGAAAAATAAATTAAAAGATAAATAAATGTTAACTCTTTGTTTATGACTCTTTAATTAGAATCATTTGCTTGAATTGAGGAAAGCGAATCATCATTCTGAAAAGTCATCTTATTCAGTTGTCACAGGATTAAAAATAAGAATCATCAATGCAGTAAAATCGTAACAATATGAAGAGCCAAATCGGGCTTGAATTGACATGTTTATTCAGTAATCTATATGAGGCATACGAATGGCGCTCCTGCTAATCAGCGAGAGAGTTATATGAGCTGCATTTGTGTGTGTATATGTGTGTGTGTGTGCCTGTTCGTTAGTTAATAAAGTTAGTCTTGTAAATTGGCCAATATCCATTTATCATTTACTGCGCGAGTACTTTTAAAAGCAATCTTAATTGGCATATTTTATTGAAAACACGTTACGTTCATTTAGGCATCGGGGCTCAGCATAGTAGTAGTAGTAGTAGTAGTAGTAGAGTGTGTATGAGGTTGTCAGCCACTCAGTGCATTCATTAAGAGTGTTTCAAAGATTGTTGAGACAAGTGGGAATATCTTTAATTGGCCGTAATTGAAAGGACAGAGCTTTAAACACTTAGTGGGGCCCAGGTCTCGGGGCGGGCTGGTGTTGCTGGCTTCTATCGGCCATAAAATCAATTTCGTATCAGTGGGCCATCTTATCGCAAATCGAGTTTCTAGCACCGCAAAACCAGCACCAGACGTGGATAACTAATTGACTTATGGGCACTGTCTGTCCTGCAAATACAGCTGGAGTAATCAGCACACAGCTCAGCGAGGAGCAGAGAGGTCTGGCTCTCACACCCAGTCCATCACACTTTTGCACTTATGCATAAATTATCTTTATTGGCCAACTGTCCGGGCGGGCAGCTGACAAGTGAGGAGCAGCCATTGCAATGGCGCAGTCAGCCAGCCAAGTCATTCAATCAGCCTTTGCGGCAGCCCAGACCAAATGCTGTCGGTTAATTGCAGGAGGAGCCAGGCCATCAGGCATCTCTGTATCGTTGTATCGCTGTATCGTAAATCAATTGAAAATCCATCAAAATGCGCTTATTGTATTGAGATTGCAACTAATCTCGAGCTGAGCTGCCTGGGCATACAACGTTATTTCAATATTTTCGCACTGCTAAAACAGGCGATGCAGCAGGAGTACAAACCAGAAACAACAACAACGACGACCACTACAACAACGAGATAGGCGTTGCCATGCGCTTGCTCCATGGCTACATCAATTGACAACTTAATCCTGCGACATGTCAGTAGAGGCTCAAATGAGATTTACGTCGCTCGTCCGCTCTCTCGGCCGACCGCCGCCGCGAGGACCCCAATTGGCCGGCATTTTGTGTGCTTGTTGAGTCAGCGAAAAGTTGTAGCGATTTTTCAACGAGCCGTCGTCTCTTGGCCCCGTTAACGCTTTGATTGACAAACTACAAAGGTGTAATTATTTTTAATAAAAATTTTCGCCAACCAACCATCGCCGCTCGCTCGCCGTGGACACGATTTGTGCTACAGTTCTTGTAAGTTTTCAATCAATTTGCCAGACAGCCCAGCATTCCGCTAGTCCACCCCACACCCACCGCACCTCCGCCAACGATCGGCTTGTGGAACGCCCATCCAACACTCCAGCCGCAATTATGTCAGCGTGTGAGCGCATAAATTACGAGAGTCGGACACAGATCGGCCACAGATCGGCCACGAGATCGCCGCCTGGCCGCAAATGAACGTAAGCTCCCCTCCCTCACTCTGCTCAGCCCTCCCCCGCTGCTCAAGTCCTTGTATTGCTTATGGCGGCGGCCATAAATCTTGCCCTGGTGGCGCGTTACTCATGCGCAATGTCCTCGTCGCCGTGGGCCTCCTGCTCCTACTGCTCCTCCTCCTTCTTCGCTGTAGCAGTCAGGCGATCTCTTATAATCGCATTGCGACTAATTATCGTATCTGCGAATTATTATGAACGTGATTTGCAAATTGTGCGCTCGCGATGCTCGACTAGTTAGTTAGATTCGATTTGCCCACAACTAAGTTGACATCGTCCATACCCTACGCTCACACTTAATTAAGGAAGGTAACTCTCCTTTAATACTCCATTCGTTTGAATTATTAAATAGTTCTAAACGATTTATACTCTAACAAATGGTAAGCCGATATTTTCCTTTATATGTGGGAATCTTAAATATAAATTATATAATATATATAAAATTCTAAATTGCGCTTCATACATAACTGATGACAAATACTTGGTCATTTTTTACTTTTATTGATACTTTATACAATTAACATAATCATCACAAATCAAAAAGAACACAAATCTTTAAAAAATATGTTTTTATAGTATTCCTTGAGTTTATATAATCAATTTATAACTATTCAAATATTTTTTTGTATATTTTAATTTGTTATTCATTTATTGAGATTATCCTACAACTTAACATAAAAAGAATTTAGAACTTCTTTATTTCTTGTTTATTACAAAAAAATAATTTTTATTTATTTACTTACATTAATGTAGCGTATTTTAGCTGCCTCTGACGCAACTAGATTAAGTATTAGCATTTATATACATTAGTATAATTAATTTTTTAATATTATTTATGAGCTAATGTCTAGTACGCGTCATACTATATTTTATTTAAATATAATATTTTTAAATATTTAGTAATAAATATCATCAATTAATTTAATTGATTTCATTTGTAAAGTTTGGATATCTAATAATATATAACGAATTTCTCAGAGTTTGACTTTTAATAAAACAATTAAAATACAATTATTTAATTTATAATCCGTAATTTTCATTCTTCTTTAATAACTTAAGTGATATACAAACAGTTCTTATTTTACATCAATTTTATATACGTTCTATTTATTTGAATATGCAAATAAATCAATAAAAATGTGAATTAAATGCATATCAAATAAAAAATATTTCTAAATCACTCAAGATATTCCCCTTCTGACAGACGATTATCAAATCTCTTTCATTGATAATTCCAGTGCTTGAATGCATCGTAAAGTATCTATAATTGAACATAGAGGATGCCATATTCTGGTGCTTTGCAGTTCTCAAACATTATCGCCAGTCATTTATGGCCCACAGTAAAATCGCAAATGATCATGTTTAGAGGGATCTCTCTCATTCTTTTTTTTTTCTTCGCATCTACTATTTGATTAACCAGACTCGGTTGATCTGAGCGCTCCCGATGCCTCCTCCCTCGGCTGCTGTGGCTGCTGTGGCTGTGGCTGTGTTATGCTCTCTGGTGATTTGGTTTGTTGTCTTAAGGCATTTTATTTGGCGCCATAAATCTATCAACGCCGGCGCAACGCGTGCGCATGCGCAAACACTGGACCAGAGCCAGGCCGCGCCGGGCTGGGCCAGGCGAGGAGCTGAGCTCGGTATCTGGCATGGATAGCATGTACATGCTGATAGGCCAGACGGCTGGACGGCCGGCCGTTCGGCCAAGGAAGATTTACGGCTGGCAAACGCAAATGTTGAAGCCCGGCTGAGAGCATTTTAAGTTTATGATACGAAAATCAGATTGCTTTATTGTATGCGAAATGGATCGATGATCAGGGCACTCGTCTGGCGTCTGGGCGTGCAATTGGTTTGAATCGTATTGGATTGGATTGGATTGGGTTCGTATTGGTGCTCCGCACCACAAATTCATTTATATTTATGATTTGTGAATTGGGTTTTATGATGATGTTATTTGTGGTCGGTCATACAATCTGACCGAACTATTACATTTTTACGGGCTGGCTAAAAGTGTGAATTTGCCACTTCATTTGAGAGCTTGTAAAGACATAAATTATGCCCGACTATGTGCGAGTGTGTGTGCATGTGTGTGTGTGTGTGTGTGTGTGGCGCCCTGGTAGCCACGGTTACTTAGCGCTTTTTATGGCCATGTGAATTGGGCGTTGCACATTCGAAAGTGTTGAGCATTAAAGTTCAACTGTGCAACTGTGCGACAACAACAACAACAACAACAGCAGCAGCAATGCGTGCAACAGCAGAAATGTAAACGTTAGCCACAAGAGTCAACGTCAAAACAAAACAAACAAACAGACGGCATTAATGATGACTGCGACTGGGGGACGACTCTGCCGGCTACCACTGAGAAGAGTGGCCAAAAAATATATTAATGACTTATCAAGGATAATTTGACAATGCGCAATAAATCAAACGGGGCGTGTGGTTTACTCGCCCTCTCTCTCTCTCTCTCTCGCTCGCGCTCTCGGTTACTGGTAACCGGTGACAGTGAGCATTGCCAGCACACTCAAAACTGAGCAACAAAACCAAACCCGAGCCCAAACCCAAACGCAAACCCATAGGTATGACTGCTCCACACAACAACAACGACAACAACGAGAGCGCTGCGAAATGCGATGCTGATGCTTAATTTCTGGATAAGGAGACGGACGCACGCGTGGTGGCCAGCAAATTGGATGCCCAGCTGTGTAGCTGGAGACTGTGCCATAACTTAACACCTTCGTCGGAGTGCCAGCCCGGTACTGCACTCAAATGCATAAGCAAAACGCCACACATGCTCAGCAGGGTTGCTCAAGACAACAAAATTCTCAAAGTTCTTACCGGGCCAGCATTGAAAAACAAACGATAAACGATGTTTCTCAATATCTTTCTATAGCTGTTCAAATATTGGAAAAGTTTTTAATATATTTCTTTATAAGTTTTAAAATAATACTAGAAATCTAGTAAAAGACACAAATGGTATTTGCCTTGTGTATGTACATGATTTGTATTATCAAAAATATTTATATAATAAATACAGTTTTATTTATTTATTTTCCTATAGTTTTATAGGATTTATTTTATAAATATATTTATAATTTATAGATATATTTATAAATTTATTTAGAAGTACGTATATTTTAAGTTCAAACTTAGTACTACTTTATATTAATAGTATGAAGTTATAATATATATATTTTTAAGTACATAGTATTTATATTAACTATAATTATTCTTAAATAAGAAACATTTTGGATATCCGCCCTCTAAAAACTTCTGTTTTTCACCACAAGCTAGACTGTAATATATTTTAGTGTCCTCATAAAAATTTGCTACGTTCCTCCATAGCATAAACAGCTATTAATACATTTATTATTTGTATTCTAACTGATATATGTATATATAAATCTTAACAAATCCAACAGAATTTATATATATTTTATTGAAAACTTTTCCTTTAAATCATTTTTGCTCTCTTCAAAATATTTAAATTAATATTATAATATTTAAATATATCATTTAATATACTTTATATACTTGATATATATATGTCTAGAACTGCTTTTCATGATAATCTAATTTAATAATTATTTGCCTTGATACACCCTACTAAGTAACCAAAATTGCACACGCACACACATTCATATTCATATAAATACATATGTACATATACATACGTATGTATGTAGTGACCGCAATGACACATGTGTGGGACATACATTTTTGTATATACTATATACAGTCGTAAGTATCTTTGCAGTTTGGTGATTTTCTGTTGCCGTTTGCTTTTGTTTTTGTACATTTTTTCTTCTTCTTTTTTTCGGGCTCATGCATAAAATATGATTGCGTTTCATTTGTATCTACGAGATTGAATTTCTCTTAGGCGCGAGCGAGTTTATGAGCTTGTCAATTTTCTTTTTATTTATTTATATGCATATCATACCTGGCCGCGGAGTCGGAGTCGACGGAACGAGAATGAGACCGAGAATGAGAATGGGAAGGCGAAGGCGATGGGGAAGGCGGAGGGCAAGCAGACTTGATTTCATAATAATACGCGAATACAATATTGAAAGTGCTCTGTGGGCTGATCCCACTCGTGGCCGCCATCGCTCAGCTCTGCTCAGCTCGGCTCAGTTCAAGTTGGGCTGGCTCACTGGGCTCTGGGTTGGGGCTATTGTTGTTGCCTACATCAAAGTGCACCGAAGCGTGGAGCTGCAATTGAAGCTGGAATTGGCGTCGTGGTTGCTGTTGCTGTTGTGTTGTACGTAGCCTCACCTCACCTTAAGCTTGTAACATTTTATTGTAATTAAGAACATGTAAGTTGTAAAGAGGAGTCGTCGCTGCTTGTGTCGCATCGAATCGGGGCCCCACCTTATATGGTTGTCGCCTGTCTCGTGTCTCCTTCGCATTTGCAAATTTGTGGCGGCTGAAGTCAAGAGGGCGAGACAAAGTCAATTGCATTCTTAACCCTTTATGCTGATCAAGCAGCAACAACGGCAACTGCAACAGCAACAACGAGTACAACAACAACAGCAACACAGCATCAGCGGCAACAAATAACAGTACAACTCTAATTAAAAATTAACACACTTCGATTTGGAGATGGAGCAGGAGCATGGCGACGGCAAGCGGGAGGCTCAGCAAAAAGAGAATTCGTTTAATCAGGCTAAAATGAAGTCTATTATGGCCAGGCCTGCCTCGCAGATTGGCTGCATGAGCAACGTATAAACAGCATCTCATTTGAAGTCATCATTAAAAACGACGAGCGATGCGCCAACATGCAGATACTCAGCCAGACGACACCGTTGACCGGTATCCCACTCCGCGCAGCGCTCCCAGCGATCCGCAACCGCTCGGCTCCTCCTCAGCAAGGCGGCTGCGAACACGGCGCACACTTGAGGCCATGTAATCAACGTTTGCTTACTTCATTTAGCGTGCGGCAGAAGAAAAGCGAAACATGCATACAATCAGCGTTGCCCAGACAAATGAACGTGCAGCAGCAGCAGCAGCAGCAGGAGCAGGAGGAGCAGGAGGATGGCAATGCCAATGTGATGCCCATACCGATGGCCGATGGCCGATGGTCTCGTAGCTGGAGACCGTTTGCTGGAGCAGCCAGGCTGCGCTTGTTGCCAATGATGTATTTTTGATTTCGTATCTTATATTACCAACAACAAGCCACAGCTACAACACCACCAGCACTACCAACAACAACAACAACAACGTCCAAGTGTGACTCTGGGCAGCCCGGCTGCAGTCATCGTCACAACGGAGATCTCACAGCGCAGCCAAAAGCCAACAAAAGTTGATTTCGGAATTTTTATTTTTGATTGTGATGATTGTGCATTGAAATTTGATACATTTTGGCCTGAATGGCCTGGGATGCCAGGCAACCTGTGGTTGTTGTTGTTGTTGTTGCTGTTGCTGCTGCTGCTGTTGTATGCAAAAATGTTGGCTAGTCGACAAGGCATTGGCTGAAACTACGACTAACAACAAGAAACAGGCAGGCAGACGTCCGACAGAGACAGACGGACGAAACAGCAAGCAACATTAATAAGATTGGCATCTGCTGCTTGCAGTTCAAATGTAATTTCTCATAAACAAAAGTGGGCTGACTGGGTGTGGTGCGCTGTTTGCCTGTTGCTTATTGCTGTGTATTTGCCTGCCAGCCCGATCCTGTTCCTGTTGCTCAGCAATTGTATGTGGCCATCGAGATAAATGCGCTGGCTTAACTGCTGGTGGGTGGGTGTTGCACGCTGCAAGTGGCAAGCGGATCTGGTAGCTGGCCTCAGCTTGTTAGCTGTACCTGATCGGTTTTTCGATTGACACGGCTGGAGTGAAAGCCAGCAGCAGTGCTTCCACTGCTCGACTTGAGCTGAAGTCAGTCATAAATGAAATTGAATTCTACTAACTCAAAATGCAAACTCATTATTTTTTATGCATTATCTATAATATATATGTATACATGCGTCTATTCTGAGCGATCTACTTTAAATTAAGAAAAGTCTATAGCGTATTAAATATCCGTTCTTGCGTCATTTTGGTAAACAACCTTTTATGTATATCTTGCTTGTTTACACACTGCTGGCCATTTTGGAGCCATAAATTTAACCTTTATACTAATAATATTAACATAGCATTAACATAACATTAAGATAACAGTAAAGGCTAACATTTTTGCCTTACTAATTGAATCCTACGTCAGCTAAAAAGGCACAATACTGCCTGATTTGTGATTTCATTAAATATGCAATACTAAAGCTCGTGGAGATCGCACGAGTGTGTCACATATGTATATGTAAGAGTTCTTTTTTCGTCATGAGCAAAAACACAGTTTACTTAATAGGGTCAAAGACATCTCTAGCTAAATATATTTAAAACTAATCCTCATACTATACTTCGTTCTCTCTTTATTATTCTCCGTCTCTCTTACTTTTTATATGGATCGCCCTGTCTGCCAATCTGCCTTTTAATCGATTTATCGCTTTCTTAATCTCTGCTTGTCTATCGATCTCTCCCTGTTGAGCTCTCTCTCTCTCTCTCTCTCTCTCTCTCTCACTCTCTTTCTCTCTCTCTCTCTCTCTCTCTCTCTCTCTCTGTATCACTCTGTCTATCGATCTGTCATTCTTCCTCTCTGACGATCTCACTCTCACTCTCTCTCTCTCTCTCTCTTTATCAATTTCGCTCTCTTCTTACAGATCAATATCTTTAATTGTCGTTCTCTTTCTCTATGCATACTGATCTCTCTCTCTCTCTATCGATCTTCAACTCTATCGATCATCCTATACGCCGATACCTCCCTCTGGCGATATCTGATTTTCTCCCTGTCCTTCTCTCCCACGCTCTGTATACCTCTCTCTCGATCATTCGGGCGATATCTGTTTTACTCCCTGTCCCTCTCTCCCACGCTCTGTATACCTCTCCCTCGATCATTCGGTAGATCTAAGTCTCTATCGATCACACTCTCTTTTTAACACTCTTTTTCTATCGCTCACTCTTATCGACTTTTTCCTGTCGATCTTTCTCTCTCTCTCTCTCTCTCTCTCTCTCTCTCTCTCTCTCTCTCTCTCTCTCTCTCTCTCTCTCTCTCTCTCTCTCTCTCTCTCTCTCTCTCTCTCTCTACCGATGTCTCTTTCTATTTTACTCGCTGACTCTCTCGTAATACAGCAAATACTTGTTAAGCCATAAGACATTTTTATACATTACATTTGAATATTATTTACTTTAATTATTATTATATATATTATACTATATTTACTATAAGAGTTTACAGAATATTAATTGAATACCATTTTGACTGAGCTTTCAATCATTTCTCAATTTCGTAATTGCGCTTTGCCAGAAACGTCGAAATGTTTGTACATATTTGGTCTTTGTCCAGGCTAGAGTATGTTTTATTTCATTAAGATCGTTTGGTGCATGTGTGTGATAGATCTCTTCAGCTTATTGCGTGACCCACATAAATACAACACTCTATGTAATATGCGCCACTTGAAGATGACTTGCCTTTGCCCGTTATATATTTATGTGATTCGAGGCTGCCATAAATATTTTACATACTTAGATGTAAATATGTGTGTGCACATGTGCGTATCGGAACAGAAACTTAAGTTCTTCAGCTTGAAAATCTAAGAAACGGCATCGCATCAAACACAATGCCCATCAGATCCCTAAGAGTTCAGACTCGGAATCGGAGTCGGAGTCAAAGTTGAGGACGGAGGCGGAGGCGGAGATGATTCGTGGCCCTACCCTCAGCTGCTTATGCTAATTCAGCTCCCCTCTTAACGGCAAAAGAAATTCCAAAAATTAAAATCTGTTTTTCCTGTATGCCATACGATATGGCTTTGGCTGTGACGGTGGTGCGGTGTGTGTGTGTGTGTGACTGTGGTTGTGGATATGGATATGGATACGCATGGACACAATGCGTTCGTACAATATTTTCAACACAATATGAACTAAGAGAATAAATCAAATTGATTAAATTCGAACAGAGCAGACAGAGCAGAATGATGTGGAGAGCTCTAAGCATTACATAGCATAGAAAATAGAAAGAAGAAGTCGAAGCGGGACAATAGGCATGGCCGTTAAGCTGAACTCTCATTTAAATAATAAACCACTAAAAACCTTGGGGAAACAGCAGAAACAGAAACTGAAACAGAAACAACACAGGCAATTTAAATAGAAAACCGTTCGCAGCATTCAAACAAAGTAGACGAAAAAGTAAACCATTAAAAATTACTACTAATGTGCACCTTACACAAAGGGCCCCAACAACTATGGTCTATGGTCTATGGTCTATGGTAGGGATCGGTTTGGATTGGATCGCAATGCTTGAATGGGGACAAAAGCGCCCCACAACAAAGTCACGAGCTTCGACTGGGCTAATGTCTAATAAGTGAGACCAGCTCAGCCGGGCCCCAGACAGACATCTGTACGACCCACTGCGGCGACAGCGCATTAAAATAAACGAGACCCAATTCATCTTCGGACCTTTTTTGTGAAGCCGCCAACCGCCACTTGCCAGTTGCCAGTCTGCGTCTGACTCTGACTCTGTGTTAGCCTTAGTGTCAGCTTCAACGTCACTATAGTCGATGTCGCCGTCGTCGTCGACGTCATTGTCATTGGCCGTGGCAGCTCGACATGGTCCGAGAACATAAATTGCAAAACGAGCTAGGGCAAAACTAAAACCACTTTACTTAATGAGCATCAAATATCTGCTTGCCACAATTCTCGATACAAATCTATTATTTAGGAGCTGCTTTGTAACTGCTGCACTAACATTTCAATTAATAAACCGCTCGCCCCCAATCCGGCACTGCCCGGCACCACCGGACACCACCGCCGTGCACGCACCGTCCCGCACTCGAGCACGCAGCACTCCCACATCTACTTCCACTCCCACTCCTACTCCCACGACCACGACCATTCCACAAAGAGAGTCGGAACAATGGCCAAGTATAATCACTTTGTTTGCACCTTTGGGAATAACCAGTGACAGACGCCGTCGCATGAGTGGAGTGGAGCAATGAGCTGCTTGGCTCCGACCATTCGGTAGCAGCTACAACTAGTTGAGGCCGGGCGCAGGACGCCACGCGCTGCCACGAAGGTGGCCTCCAGCAAGTCCGATGGGCAGTGGGGCATGCAGCCAAACCACAGTCACAACCACAACAACAACAACAACAACAAAAGAAGACAGCGCGAATTGCATTTATGAAAATGAGCTGAAGCTCTGCGCCGTGCAATTTGTTAACGAGACAATTGACCAAATGTTGCCCAGAACAAAGTCCCGACATGATTGTTGAAAGAAACTGCATGCATGCACCGCTCGGCGACCCTGATGTATAAAACAAACTACTACCAGAACAAGATGTTATCTTCAGTAGCGCTATAATTGAACTGATTATAGAATAAGATATTAATTTCAATGCGAATTGCGTGAGGTGTTAGATGGGCTATAAGAAGTTTCCATTGAAGCATTTCACATTGTAAAGCAATATCTTTTTCTGATTTGTATTTTTATAGATTAAATGCACCCAAGTTGTAGAGCCTATGAGATCAATTAATCTGTTGCTGTTAATGACAAGTCAAATTTGTTGTTGAAGAATCCTCATTTCATGAAGCACAATTGATTCAATATTTTCAAAATTGAAGGATCTAAAATCAGTTATATTAAACTATTAAGTTAGTATACTTTTAACTATTAGTACAAATTTATTTTAATTTTATAACCATGAATTCCATATTTTTAAAATATTTTTGTAGTTATAATAAAAATGAAAGTTTGGAATATGACAAAATTCAGTCATATTTAAATACTAATTCTTTAAATATTATTAAAAAGTTAATATAATATATTTTAAAAATATTTTTATCTATTGGGAAATCAATGCGGAAAGATCAAAACTTATCTATCAAAATTATTATACATGTATCTATATTTAAATATTCTAACAAAAAAATATATTTAAAAGTATCAAAAAGGAAAGAAAAAATCTTAAATCTAACAATTTTAAGTTTATTAAATTTAATTTGAATTATCTTTTAAGTATTAATTCAATATTTTTAAAATAATATATCTGAAAAATAAATAATAAATTATACAAACAAATAAATAGTTATCACCGTCTAAGTTTGTTTTAATTATTATAACAATTTGTATATATATATATATATATATAAAGTTACTATTACTGATAATTTAATTTAATTTACTGATTGTATTTTAAATGTGTTTTTTTACCTTTAGTATTCTCAAAGATCAGTAAGGCACATTGAAAATATGTCTATAAATCTTGCAGCTCAACAAAGACTGCAAATGGTGGGGCTTTTAAGGGAAATAGTGAGATAGAAATAGTGCTGGAATACCCCATTTAACACAATACTACGTGAAGTGTTCTCATTCAACACATAGTTTAGTGATATTTTTAAGCTTTTAGCTTTCTTCATCTCATGCCAGGCCGTGTGTCTTGTCTTGGCGCATAATGGAAAAGCCACATATATATATATATGTTAAATATCAAAACT
This sequence comes from Drosophila navojoa, assembly GCF_054131105.1. Classification (NCBI taxonomy): domain Eukaryota; kingdom Metazoa; phylum Arthropoda; class Insecta; order Diptera; family Drosophilidae; genus Drosophila; species Drosophila navojoa. The sequence continues at coordinate 28,187,790 of NC_142890.1, read as the reverse complement.
GTTTTTATACCCTGAACCCATTGAAAATGGGAAATCAGGGTATAATGGTTTTGTTAAAAGTATGTAACAGGCAGAAGGAGGCGTGGCAGACCCCACAAAGTATATATATTCTTGATCAGCACGACGAGCTGAGTCGATTTGGGCCTGTCCGTCTGTCTGTCCGTCCGTCCGTCCGTCCGTCCGTCCGTCCGTCCGTCCGTCCGTATGTATGAACGCGTCGATTTCAGAAGATATAAGAGCTAGAGACTTCAACTTTTTTTTAAAATGTCCGTATATATCACGCGCAGATCGAGTTTATCACTAAAAAACGATAACTCATTCCGATATTTTTTTATCGATAAAAAACCTTATCGAAGATCACTTAAAAAATTATATCTCCTACATCTTTCAAGCTAGAGTCTCCAAATTTAAAATGTATATAAAGATGTATTTTATACAATTTCGGTTTTTGTTAAAATTTACCCCCCACCCCCAAATTCACCCCCTCACCATCATCTTTGTAGAAGTCGTATATCAAATACTAGAGACTTGAGCTTCGGTATACACATACATTTAAACATTATGATTACGTTCTGAAAGTTTCATTACGATCGTACGTCTAGAAATCAAATTATTCCACAAATAAGTTCTCATAATATCGCCAACACTGCAGCGCAACCCAAGCTCAATGTTTATACGTGTGTGTGTGTGTGTGTGCGTGTGTTTGTTTGTATGCGTGTGTGTGTGTGTGTGTGTGTGTGCGTGTGTATTTGCGAATTATTATTGAAATATCAGTTGCTCGAAGGGTTCAGGGGATCTCGTAGTCGAGCAGTCTCGACTAGAGCTTTCTTACTTGTTTGTTATATTATATTAAAATCTATAGTTTCTATAGTATGACGGAGAATGGTAGAAATATGAAAGTCTATTATTGTTCACATTTTTAATTGTTAAAGAACAATAAGTAGAATCATAAAATCTCTATAGTTGAAAGTTAGATTCAGCTTTTGTGAATCATCTATTAAATGTTCACAAAAGCTAATAAGCAGAAATATAAAGTTCATTCAAATAATATGTTATTATAAGCATGCAAAAGCAACTGGATATAGATCGACTTCTCTATCATTGAATCTACCTTCGGTGCAATCTTCATCAAATATTGTTCCAAGATGTAAAAGAGTAGAGATTTTTTACTTTTATCTGATAAAAGTAAAAAATCTCTACTCTTTTACATATGAGTCTTTTTTACCTTTTCCAGTAAACCAATAAGCGTTAAGACAATGCAATATTATTCTGATCAATCGAGTCTTTTATATGCTGTAAATTTTTTATAGAGTCGCATAAATTATATATAATTAAAACGCATATATATACTTACACTTAATGATATAAAGCAAGTTGCTTTTATAGAGATAAAATAAGTAAATGACAATTATATGCGATAGGAAAGTGATTGTTAGGCCATGTCAAACACGATGATAGGCTGAGAGTCTTGACAAAGCCAATAGAAATCCCTACGAATGTGGCTCAAAGTCAACAAACTATGCGGCTTTGGCTACTTAGGCACCATTTGTAGCCTAAAGAGCTCTCAACTGCCAAAGACAAACCGATGGCAGTTGCCAATTGGCATTTGGCAATTGGGAAATGGGAAAATGGGGAAATGGTAAATGGCGAACAACGGGAACAACAATAACAATATCAGAGTGAGCTACTAGAGCGTCAACGCGGAGCGATAATAAAAGTGAAATTAACAATCAGCGAGCGCTTTACGGTTGACATTTCACATGACAGGTTAGTAATGCGATTTAGCAGGATAAAGGACAGCCGCAGGCTGGCCAACCAGACAATCAGCCCAAACAGCCAAGCAGGCCAACCAGCCAACCAGCGAACCGGCCAAAAGCAGCTGCGATGCCAGCCAGCCAGCCAGCCATCCAGCCAGGCAGGCAGCTCTCATGGTCTCATGGTCTCGTGGTCTCTCCGGCTGTGTCAGTGCATATTCGGTGCGAGTAGTGCAACAAAATCGCAAAACATTCGCCTTTGCTCCGGATTGTTGTTGCCGTTCGCCAGTCGCCGGTGTCGATGTCGTTGTTGTTGTTGTTGTTGTTGTTGCTGTTGGTGTTGCTGTTGTCGGTGTCGATGTCCATGGCAACCGCACCAAATGGTTTTGTGAAGAGAAAGTTAATTAAAATAATGAGTTTTCGTGCAAACGTTACGAGCTGTGCACCATTCGTTGTGTTGATGAATGTCTGGCCTGTCAAATAAGGCAGACGTCCAGCCCGACTGCGGCTCCAATCCAATCCAATCCAAGCTGAGCCCAGGCGAGTCGAGCAGAGCTGAGCTGAGCAGGGCAGACAGCCTGTTGTCTTATGCATGCACATTCAAATATTCTCATAATGCGTTATATAATATACGTAATAATGCACTTTTAATTAAATGCAGCACTCGCTCGGCTCATTCGCCAGCATTTAAATCGACATTTCAAATGTTTGCCATTTGCCCGCTCATCCAATTTGCATATTTGCCTAGTTTGCGTTTTGGGTTTTGGGTTTTGGGCTTTGGGGCCTCATCACTGCGGCGGCCAATGGGATATTAGTAATAAGCAAATTGATTTCGAATTGTCAGCATTACGTGGCCGGCAAATTAGATTTTGTGTGCTTCACTTATCAATATTAGATAAGTGGATGATTAGGTTTGGAGACGCCACTTTAATTGTAGCTCGCCTAATTGCAGCCATTTTAAATAAAAGAACTTGAGGCGCGTGTGTTGGGAATAATTTCGCATTTCGATGCGATCAACAATCAATGAACTGGCAGTAGTATTGCATTAGATGTGATTATGTGTATTTTGGACAATTGATGTCGTTCATTGAACTTATTCTAAACAAAAGCTTACGAGTTTTCACTTAGAAAGCATCTGCAAATTTTCATTTAGAGATTAGAGCTTTGAGCTCTTCATTATACGATTTTCAAGGGGATTTAACTCTGCATAAATACTTGCGCTCATTCAAGAAAGTAGCAGAGTATATTGGTGTTTTCAATGTCCGTTTCGCCTCTACCGAAGTTAGAGACATAAAATCCGAAATGTATAGAGTGGTAGATATTTCCGATACGTCTAAATTGAAATATAAACTAATTATAGTAATACTATATCTCGTATCTCACAAATTCCTTTATTTACATAGCATAAAAAATTCTTTAAAGAATGTTTAGTAAATTAGGATATGATAGATAGAATTCAAAATGTTTAGTCATTCACTCCAAATTCATTCTATTTATGTACCAAAAGTGATACGTTTTTAGATCATGAATAAGTATAATGCAGTCAGTAAAGTTCTGTAGTCAAATGTCTCAAAAACTCCTACACTAGGCCCTATTCATCCCCCTTGCATTCTGCTGAACCAGTTTATAGAACAGCCATGTGTGTAGATCGAAAGCGTGAATAATTATGCATCAAATTCGAAAAGGAAACATTAAAATTAATTTCGAAAAGGGTTAACATTAGATATAAAGATAATATTAGAGAAGAGCTCTCTCAATCCTAAGAGATTCCCATTCAAGATATACACTCAACCACTTCATAATTATAAATATATTATACAAATTTAAGACAAACTACTTTTGATAAGTGTGATCAGCATAAAAATCTCCATATCAAAAAAAAAGAGTTTCTAGCGAGGGGATGGGAGTAGATGGAATCAACAAGCAGATAAATTTAAGGCATATTTATACCCTTCCATCAAATTCTTAACATTTTCATATGCAGCTCTTGTCATTCATACTGGAGTGAGAATTTGATCTATGTTATATATTATTCTAAGATATGAATATTCATTATCAATTTCATAACTTATTCGATATCCAGTCAAAAGAAACTCACCAATCAATTTGCTTTGTCAAGTTCCTTCCTCGTCGTGCATCGTTAAATCAGTGTAGCTTTAGCTAGGAACCATTTGTTGGACTTAATTTGTCATCCACTTGCCGAATGGGCAGATTTTAATTTTGAGCCAAATGTTTGTGAATTGTACCACTGTGCTGACATGTGCAGCTGTCAAAATTTGCAACAGAGAGCACCGTTTGTTGCCAAAACATAAACATGTCAACTGTAAGAGCGATTCACAGAGAGAGCGGACACGCACCAGCGAGAGGATGACAGACCGGGAGAGGGATTCGCACAGTCCGCGAGAGCCATGCGGAGAGGGAGAGAGCGAGCGAGCGAGCGAACCAGCGAACGAGCGAACGAGTGAGCGAACGAGTGAGAGCCTCTTAAACTAAAACACTATGGGTGAAGGGTGTCTAATGTGGATGAAAGAGGAATAGGCTGAGGGGGGTGGAGGATGGGAGACGATGGCTGGCGGCGGGCTACGCGACTTTTCCTAGCTTGCGCGCGCCTTTTACGCATCCAAGTCTAACACTTTCAGTGGCCAAATCTTAGCTCCATGCCCACATGGCACCCACAGGGCCAGCAGCCCACAATGTAGCCGCCTCCAGCCGCCCGCGAACCGCCTCGAATCTAATGCCACAGAGATGCGACGTGGGCACAGCACCTGGACGCGAACGCAACGACAACGCTGGCAACGTGGCGGCGACGACGATGGTAACAATAACAGCTAGAACGGGTCCAATGCGTCGCCCTAACATGGCCCGCCGGCGTCCCAGCCCGGCCGACGACGACGACGACAAGGAGGACAACAACAACGACGGCCGACAGGCGACAGACGACAGGCACCAAAAATTTTCTAATTTCGCGACAGGTTCGATTTTGCGGAGAGCAGCGGGAGCTGTATTTATTTATATTTGCCGTGGCTCACAAATCGCGTTTCATTTTGGGGCCAATTAACGCGTTTGCCAATTTACACATTCGATTCTCAGCTTGATTAGAAAAATTTAGAAAAATAGCTGCGTGTGAGTTTTTTTTAATGCGGTGCCACAACAAAAAATTGGCTGACTGTTCACTCGCGTCGCGTCGCGTTTGTCAAAGAGCAGAGAAGCGAGCGACAAAAGCCAAAATCTCGCATCTCACACAGCGAACCAACACCAAACCGGGGGCACACACAGCAAAACAGGCAGCCAGCCAGCCACACAAGGACCAAACGTTGCCGCCATCGAACGTACCAAAAGCAGCAGCAGCAGCAGCAGTGCCAACAGCAGCAGCAACAACAACAACAACAGTGGGGCAATTGCAAAAACAGAAAGCAGAACAAAAAAAAAAAAAAGCAGAAAAAAGTGAAGTGAGCATCAAAGCGCACGGACCAGAATAGTTTTCAACCCGACCAGTCGAGCCACCCAACCACCCAGCTTGAGTATCATGTACAATGCGATGCACGGCCCAACCGCCCAAATAACCCCTCGACGGTGGGCAACTCTTCAATTGCTGCTGCTGCGTCTAAAAACCGAAAACAATAAAAAGCTCCAACTGGAGCTTCGGCCATAGCGACACAAGTGAATGCACTACAAATCGAGCATGTGAATAGAAATGTATAAAAAAGGAGAAAATATTTATTGTATAAATTGTATAGAAAATTAAATAAAATTGTTGGTAACTGTGAAACTTGAAATTGCTGTGAGAAAAGTATGAAATAGTGGAAGGTATAGTAAAAAAATTTAGAAAAGACATAAATATTGATCAAAATTTATTTATCCAAAGAAAAATGAATAAACATTAGAGAATCATTAAAATACATTATAAAGTAAGAAAATTATATATAAATAGGTTTTGAGCAAATATAGAAAACAAACGACTAAAGAAATCTTGAGAAGAAGAGACTCTGAAATCGTAGAATATTTTAAATATTTATTTTTAAATTTATTTCAGAAATGAAACAATGCTCTACATATTTCATTTATTTTCCATTTTCAATAAGTAGATAAAAAACTATTTTAAAATATTATATTGTTCATATTATTATTACTAATATAGAAGCGAGAATTATATAAGATGGAATATAAGTGAAATACAATTATAGAAAAAACTTTGAGATTTACCTAATAGGGCAGTTACAGAAAATGTGAAATGATAGCAAATAAAATATATAACTTTATTATTTTTTATTTACATATGAAATTAATTTATTTGTCACAAACTAACAAAATTATTTAGAAATAAATTAAAAATGTTAAGATAAATAAATGTCTAGAACTAACATTGCTAATATAATTATTAATATATATATTATTATACACTCAGACTCAAGCTAACGTAACACAAGCAGCATGTTTGCTTAGCCAGGCCATATGCCCTATTGGAATGTTATCTAAAGTCAAACGAAAAAATGCCAAAGCACGCGTTGACACTTTGCGCTCAACACTCACACGCACACACTTAAACCTACACACACACACACACACACACAAACATAAACACAGGCGCATAGAGATGGCAGGATACAGCTTTGCTCTCCTGTTCTCTTGCACTCTGGAGAGTACGCTCGGGGCCATTGGCAACGTGTGTCCTGCAGCCCGGAGCACCAGCCGCAGCAGCAGCTGGAGCTGGAGCTGGAGCTGAAGTCAGCATGCTGTCATTGTAAACAAAGGATGTGGCGACGCTCTCAGGGATGTTAAGGGAGAAGCAGATGCTCTCTGGATGCTGAACGGCGCTCACTGCGCAGCGCTTCACGCTCCACGCTCCGTAGGCCAAAGCTGATGCTGGAGCTTTCGCGACCGTGCGCGACAAGGAAAGCTGTCGCCATCGACGTCAGGGCCTATCGATTTTTGTGCTGCCAATGCGCATGCAAGAGAGAGCGCTGCATTTTGACAGCTGTCAACACGTCACCGATGACACTTTTGGGGCCCAAAGACCGGCAGCGCGGCCAACTGGCAGACAGGCAGACAGACAGCTCGGCGGGCAGGTAGGCCAGGTAGTAAACAAATTGAAATGCAAAATGCAAGCGGCCAAGTGAACGACACGCGTTCATTTATCAAGTGTCCATCGGGCGGGCTCATCAGCTGATAAGCCGGCGCCCGAGCTTGGATCGCGCCATGGCAATTAAACGTCACAAAATATTTAGCTGGCAAATAAATGTCACATCGGACAGCAACAACAACAACAACAACAACAGCAACAGCAGCAGCAGCAGGAGCAGGAGCAACAACGTCGCCCTGGATGAGCTAAATAACATGGAAATTAATGACCAGCCGACTCAATGCGTACATACATACATACATACATATGTACATTGGCTCAACTCAGCTGGCCATCAGACCAAGCGAGTCGGCTCCGAGCTGTGTATGAGAATTTGATAATTTAATTAGAGTGGCAGCCAGATGGTTGACCAATTGCTTGTAAGAATGCGTTTCGGCCCACCCAACTATGCGAGTGGCAGCACCTTCTAGTCGATGGCCCATAACACGCAAACGGCCAAAAGGACTTGGCAGGCGTTACAAAAAGAATTTTCATAATTAAGCAATTACCCATTTTCGTATTTCTAGCATTTGCTCCTCACTGCTTCGTGTGTGTGTGTGTGTTTGTGTGTGTGGGCGTTGCGGTCACTTAGCTGACCAGCTCTCCATTTATTCTCATTTCACAAATGTCATAACTGCTTTCTGGGTCGGCCCCAGCGAGATCGGCTACGCCGGGCTACGCTACGCAACGCAACGCAACGCAAGGCAACGCAACGCATTTCCTAACGAAGATGAATTGGTTTTTTATTCAAATTTAATTTATGCTAGGCCAAAATATAAACAGCACCACGCTTAGAGCACCACAGCCCACACGCAGCAACCAACCCAGGGCAGCTCAGCGCAGCCCAGCCCATCTCGGCCTGACGTCGAGCAGACCAGAAAAGGCCGCGTTGGTCTTGCCATTATAGACATTTCCATGTTTGGGCCCATTAAAATCGCCAAAAACAATTGAGACACGTGATTTTAGTGGCTCTCCCTCTCCCTCTTCCCCTCTCTTGCCCGCTGTCTCTTAATATGCGTGTCAGCCACTCATAAGACAAACTGGCCTCTGGGCCGAGTGCCAGGCTGATGTCAACTAAATATCATCACCTGGCCGGCCGAGCCTACCAGCTGATGGCATTGCTCTGATAACTGCCATTGGCGACATGGCGCTTTCTGGTTATTTGTTAGGTGCAAAAAAATTATGTCTGCCGTCTGTGCGAGCAGAGCAAATTCATCATAACCAACTACACATTCATATCTGTACACTGATTATGATCTACAAGCATGTAAGGAGTGGGTGTTCCGGCCAAATACTTGATAGCTCAATTCCATATAATATATGGCGTGACACATACGCAATGCGGGCCATCAAGTGACCCATCGAGCTACACTCGAGGGGATATTTATGAAATTACATGAACACATTTAATTTGTTCACGAAAATAAAACGATTCATTAGCTGGAGAGTATTAATAAAATGTAAGTCAGAAACCTTTTAAACACTCTTTGATTTATATACGAGTTTTCTGGGTAGAAAACGAAAACAATAAAATAAATATCATTTGGTAATATATGAAATATATTTCATGTAATAGAAAATATATATAATTATTATTCTTTTCCAATTATTTTTTATGCATTCTGTCAGTGGATCGAAAGTCAATGATATTCAATTAACTCGCCTATTTAAAATAATTATTTAAAGTATTTTATTAATATATCATGCTCCATGTTTTTTGTGCATGTGAATACAATATATTAAATGTAAATATATTATAAATATATCCAAGCCAAACTAACCTTGATGTTCAATGTGTAAATCAGAATGATTAACGACCAAAAATGTTGAGCGGAATTAAAGCTACTTAATACTTATTTTCAGGCATTTCTTAAATGTTTTTTTCTTATTTTTAATAATTAATAATATTCCCTTTTTTAATTTCTGTGCATAACCATTAACCAAAGATTTCGCTAGCTTTTCTGCTAACTATAATAAATAAATTTATATGGACTACTCTTGTGACGATGATCAAAATAAACTTAATTAAATAATAACAATTAAATAATTATTTTATTGAGACACACATATTTTTTCTATATTTTTAATCTAAATAAACTCGCTTCATCAATGAATTAAATTAACTAAACAAACAAAAATAATAATAATAACTAAATTCCTTTGTCAAACATGATGAGCATTAATGTGGAATTATACTAAAAATAAAACATACAATTTGAACTGAGTTAAACACTTCGTTTTTTTAACCATTTGATTAGGCTTAGATTTTAGACTTTCAATTTATGAAATTTATAGACTTTGTCTTTTAATAGATATTATGTAATCAAAGATCTTAAATATTTTGATATACCATCCGTCAGCAGTTCTGCCCCTACATAAATCCATATCCATATATACATCAATGCGCCCGAAAGAAATAATATGCTCTCATTGTAAAACCCTTATTTGTATTATATTTAGCAATTATTGCAGTCAAGTAAAGAATCGATTCCCACGCCAAATGCTCAACTAATCTCGCACTAAGTACTCGACGGCCAACCGCCTTGCTGCTGCTGCTCCTGCGCACCTGAGCCACCTGGGCACGCTGGGCAGCTCGGTGAGCTGGGACGTCAGCCAATAATTTCCGACTAAACAATCACTGCATTCATGTGGCGCTGCTGTCGTCATTGACATAATGCGACAATGCGAATGCGACAACGTCATGGGCACGTATCTACATATATGTACATATATGCATATATGGAGCGGTTGGAGATAGCTGCCAGATAGCTAGATATCAAAGGGTGCCACACTTCCCCCTCCCCACTCCTCACAGATTGCCTAAAACGCTCGCATTGTATAAATAGCTGCGCTGCGCTGCCAAGATAACAAAATTACTGCGTACTAAACATTTTGTTCAGATATTGTGATAAAAAATGTGTGGTGGCGGTGGCGGTGGCGGTGGCGGTGGCACCGCTGGAAGAGCGTATATGGTTTCAAAATAGTACAACAACTGAGATTTACGAGCCCGAAGCTAGACCCAGAGCCGGAGCCGGTGCCGGTGCCGGTGCTAGTGCCGGCCGCAAATCTGTCACCGGGCTGAGCCGCACGGCAAACACGAAAATATTTGAGTTGCTTCAGTTTCAGTTTCAATTTTTCAATGCACATATTTGCCTAGTGCCAGCACAGTAGCGATAAAATGTTAACTCGACGATTAGCGACGTTGCCAGGCAATTGTTTATGGTGGTCCGAGTACTCGAACTCTAACCAAAAGGAAAAAGCAACAGAGCAGCAGAGCAGCGGGCAACGGGCAACAGGCAGCGAACAAAGTTGGCGATGCAGTGGGCAAACAATTGCAGTCTCTTTTGGATTTCGGTCTGATAAGATTGCTGGCAAGCTGAAGACGTGCTCTGATAGCCTTTGGCAGCGACCGAAATTCATAAATTACAAATCATTACGGCAACGGCGACATGAACGACGCCATGGACGACAAACAGTCAGTCGGCTTGGGGTTCGGTACGATTCGGTTTTGGGCTCCACATAGCCGGCGGCATCATCAACTGCTGCCTCTCGATGGTGGTGCCTCATAATGCAAGCCAATTTTTGACATGTACATGAATTAGATTTTAAAAACTCGTCCGCTTGCAATTGCAGGACTGGACTGAGAAGGAGCGAGGAGCCACAAGCTGGCGGCAACCTGCCGGTAAATGAGTTTGCTTGTAAAACTTGCGATGAAACGCAGCAGATAAGCGGGACACTGGGACTGAGATAGAAAGAGCTAAGGCTAAGGAGCAGATTGGCGATTGGGCTGGGCTGGGGAAAGCGGGAGGGGGAAGAGAGGCTCGGCCAGAGGACTGCCCGAAAGGGGAAGCCATAAAAAGGGTAGTATAACGATTAATTTTTTTCACGTTGACATTTTAGCTTAATTGCACTTCAATAATCCCGAAAAAAGCTAAAGCAAAAAGGCAAAAATGCGTAAAAGGGCATGAAAAGCGGCAGCCGCGGCAAAGACTACGAGGCACATACAATTTTAATCCCACGGATATTTGCTGCATAAGCACTACAGACAAAGTGAGAGAGACAGAGAGAAAGATAGAAGGAGAGAGAGAAAGAGAAAAACAGAAACAGAAACAGAAACCCCGAGCTACATTGTCAGCAGAAACAGCAGCCAACGCACCGCATGGAGCAGCAAGTGGGCCAGCCCACGAGTAGCCGACAAGCCAACGACTGGACGGTCGACAGACAGACAGACAGAGCAACCGACCGACAGACAGACAAATCGACCAAACGGCCAAACGACCCCAGAAGCTACCAAAAGCGGCCAAAAGCGGCCGGCTACCAAAGTTGACAAGAAGTAAAATGTCCGACGGACTAATTGGCTTAAACGCTGGCAAAATTTATTTAAGCACATTAGTGGGATTTGGTTTTTGCCATACGCCGTACGCTCTCTGTGCCCTCATATATGTATGTATGTACTTTAGCAACTGTCCATCCACTCTGGCCCCCTCTCGGCTCTTATGCCCTGCCCCACTCTGGCTCGCCCTGCCCTACGCCTTTTTGGCATCTGATCTACTTGGCGTTCGGTAATGTGGAATTGATTGAACCTCTTTGCTGCGGCAGCGGCTTATTCAGATGCGTGGGCAATACATATGTACATACATACTCCGCATACAGCTGTAATGTAGGTGAATAGCACAGCCACATAAGCCATGATCCGACAACAGAACACTAATGCTAATAAGCCTACATAAGGTGTCAGCATTATATGGAAACTTTGACAAATATTTGTGTTAACATTTAATTTTATATGTTATTTTCATATATATTGTATTTGATATACAAAATAATATATTAATTATCTTAATTGCTTGCATACAAATTTAGAGAAGACGAAACATTTTATTATTATAGACTTATTCCAATTATTCTTCTTCTTATTGTTATGCTCTTATAATTAATTGGAATGTAATCTAGATAAAGCAGAAGAACAAATATTTAATATATTTTAATATTACTCCACTAAGATATACAAATCTAGGACTCGAACTATAACGCTCGTTTTTCATCTAAAAAAATTCTTGACATATATATTCATCTGTATTTATATTTATAAATTAATTAGAAAATTAAAATTTATTACTTTACCAATTTAAACCGACTTTATTTTATAGGAAATGCATATTTGATTAGACTGAAATAGATTAGGTGCGAGCTGAAACCTATCTGATAAATATTTCTGGTTTTATTTACAATTACGCAGCTCAATTTGTCACGATTTCTATTGGAATTACAACAATGCATGCACGACACGAAAAGAAAACCAAAATATTTTATCTGAAATTAAAATATCAAAGTAAATCCTAAATTGTCAAGTAAATTTGCTTAATGCATATGTTCAATATTAATTATATTATATCAATTATATTGCTGTTGACTTCACTTGAGCATTTAATATACATAAGCTGCATTGCGTTCATATCTATTTTGGTCTAGCCAAATGGTAAATAGTTAAGTATATTTCTCACTCGAGCTATAATAGGGAAGCCACGGCTAAACAAAAACTAAAGAGAAATAAATCAAAAATCTTAAGGAATTAGTAAAGTTTGAAAATTCAAGACTGCTTAGTGAACGCAATATTTTTGTATTTAATACAACTCGACTATCTAACGTTTTATATAATTGTATGCCTTCATATCTATTTTGGTCTAGTCAATTTGGCTCATTTATCAGGCATTAAGTGCGGCCAACACGGCATGAGACGTGGAACGTGGTAAATTGTCACATCCACTTAGTGAGACAAATTCTAATTTTTATTTAGCTACCTTTTATTTAATTAGCTTAATTCGGGAGAGGAGCACGATTTGCCCACTAATTAAGCAAATGAATAATTGAGTGGGCCGATGGCAGAGTGCAAAGTGAAAATGTATCCAACGGATACACACAGCTGCCAGAATCAAATGAATATTTAATGGAGCCAAAGCGCAAGCATTTTACATATTAAATTTTAAATTTGTAAATAATACAGACTGTATTCAATAGATACTCTGCTCTGCTCTGCTTTGGTTTGCTCCCAGAACGCCTTCCGCTCAAGTAAGCCCCAGCAGACAAAGGCGAATTGTAGATTTTGATCTATTGCCTGGGCTAAATACAGTAAAGCCCCCACACAAATAAATCCAATTTTAGACGACAGCCACACAAACGAAAATGAAATCGAAATCGAAATCCAAATCGGAATCGTCGCATCGATACAAAAGAAATTAAAAACAGCAACAAATTTCTCACGCTGCCTGCTCGACTTCTATTTTCTCTCTACTTGTACAATGTACAATTTGTGTGTGTGTGTGTGCATCTGTATCTCGACCCCGAAATGACTTTCACCGTGCCCTGTTCCCTGTTCGTGCGAGTGTGTGTGTGTATACATTTCACACCCTCAAAAATAGAAATTATCTTGGTGCATTTACGCAAGTTTTAATGCTATTAGTTCCATCTTAAAATCCCAGCCCCGTCTGCGTCTCCGTCTCCGTCTCCGTGTCTCTCTCTCTCTCTGTAGCTGTCCCCTTCCCCATCTCCTTTGGCGATTGCCTGACATTTGAAGTGAACCAATTGTCTGTTTCTCTGGCTGGCTGTGTGTCCTTTGCCTTTGCCCTTGCCTTTTATTTCCATTCTATTTTCTATACTATACTTCCATTTCTATATTGTTGCAGCCTTATACATATACATAGATATACATACATATACATATACATATATATATGTATTGTACGCGTCGCGTTGCACTCAACGTAGATGCCCTGGACGCAATTTTGTTGGTAATAAATCACCTAAAGTCGACATTAAATCTTTCTCTTTTCTTCGTTTTCTTTTATTTTCTGTTTTCCTGCCACTCTCCTGCTCCGTTTGCTTTCATTTCGTTGTTGCTCTTTCTTCGCACTGACTTTCACACAAGCCGGCGACAATCCGGGCACATTGCACATGTCTTTCGATTACCGAGTAGGTCTGAGGGTCGGAGGGGAAGGCTATGCTTAGTTATATCCATTCAGGACGATCTATAGATATTATGTAAATCTGTAAAAATAAACACATTTCCACAGCTTGGGGTGAATCCAAATTTGAGACTGAAACAGTCGCGGTCGGGGCCAGCCAGCCAGCCAGCCAAAAATTATCAATTTCAATAGGCCACATTCAGTTGGACTAGCCAAGCAGAAAATACTGAATTTCCGCAGGCAGCCATGGCAACAGCAAATGGCAAACGGCAGCACATTAACACTTTACAAACAATGGCCAAAGTGGCATCCATCAAATGCAGCAGCCAGCAGCTAGCAGCCATGAGGCAGCCACCCCACATGATCCATGGAGCCGCATTGAGGCAAGCCGAGCCAAGGCGAGGCGGGCTGCAGCCACTGGCCTTGCTTCTGGCTGTCACAGATCTGTCAGAGAAGCGAGACTGTGAACAATCGCAGGAAGTTCAAACAACAACAAAAATAACAGCTACAACAACAGCCTGGCCTGGCTGGCACAGCACTGCAGCTCCTTGGCCCCGGACCCGGACCCAGCCCCCTCTCCTATCCCTGCATTTGAATCAAAGTGCCAGCAACAAAAACAACAAACAATTTCGCGCTTGAAAGGCTAAATAAAAGAGGCAGCAAACAGAACATGCGTTAAACTAATAATTGTCAGAAAAGTCAAAGTCAATTTCGATTTTGTTGTACTCCGCAAACGCAGCAGCTGAGCAGGAGGCGAGCGTGGCAAGGGGTAAAGACATATAAATATGCAGGATAATCGCATATGGGTAAACCTGACTTGTCTCCCGTTGATGATGACGATGAGGACGATGAGGACGATGACGACGAGTTACGCGGCTCAATGTCAGGCTAAGACCACCACCACCGGCCGTCACCGTCACCAGCAGCAGCGACAACAAACAGGCTGGATTGGGACTGCATTGTCAACTGTTTTGTTATTAGTAATTCGCATTCGTAACCGAGTCCTTTTGGCCAGGCCGCCCCTTGCCGTAGCGATCTCAATCAGATGTCGCACATTGTGTTTGTTGTGCATTTGACATTCATGCGCTCGGCTGCTTGTCTGTCAACAATTAGCACGCTATTCATCACGGTGTTGACTCTTTGGGTGCCGGCAAGAAGGGTCAGCCTCATCCATATTCGCATCAGCTGCACCATACGTATCCGCATCCGCATCCGTATCCGTATCTGCGTGATCATCTGTCAGCTGACGGATGATGCGGTTTTCTTAGCCCAAATCCCATGTAATGCCAGATGACCTGATATAAGGATTATAGACAAAAGAAAGTCTCTTGCTACTTAAATGAATCTTGCTTTATGCCAAGCTGAAGAACCACTAGATTGCTTCGATTCCATTTGCATGCCAATAACATAATCAATCTTTCGTCACAGTTCGCTTTAATAGAATCAGACTTATAAAGAGTTGAATTGGTAAGCCAGGTCGTCATTTAAAAGGCAAATGTAAAACTTTCTTGACTCGATTTACAGCAAATTATGCAGATTAAAATTTGAGCTGAACTTGATTCACTTTTGACTTAACACGCAGCATTCGTGGGTATTATAATGATAACCGAGGTCGATGAACATTTGAACTTGTGGCTTAGATTTTTCGCTCGGAAACTTTTTTGTTTTATATAATTAATTCAACATTTTAATTTTGAAAATCTAAAACGCGTTGAATATCAAAGTGTGGCAAATTGAAGCGATAAATAATTTCAACTCTAGTTCTCACAATATATAACCTAAGAATTTGTGTAGCAAAAGAGCACATAACTATAGATATTAAAATCTACCTATAAATAAATCGGCTGAGATGGGAAAAATGCTTTATGCACCGTCAGTAAGGTCTCTCTGGCTAGAGTGTCTGACTCCATGACTGCTCAACGTCTAAAAAAAACGTCCTCTTAATAAAAATAATAATAATATTATTATTACCATTATTGTAAATCATCTAAACAATTGTTATTTTTTTTTTGGAAAAAAACAAAAAAAAAAAAAACAATCAAATATATAGAATCAAATTAGAATTTATGCATGTATTTGTTACAAACGCCAAATTTCTTTAAGATTTAGATTTACTAAATATATCGGACTTTCGATCACATTATTAAGGATAATAATTTTTCTAAAGAAAATCCTTTTTTTCATGAATCATTTAATCTAATTGTGAATAAAAATTTGTATTTATTAAGAGTACTTACAATATGATTGATTAATCCAGTTTAGTAAACTTTTAGAATATAGAAAAAACATTTATTGAAACTCCTATACAAGACTTTAGCTTATTATAAATACATACTTATAGAATCGGGTTGTTTCAAGTTTTACTACATATATATGAGTGTAATATCCATCTATAAGCATTTTTAACAATCCTGGACATGATATGTATACTTGTAGTACTACAATCCGATTGTTTAAAAGTCAAACACACACACATAGTTTTTGTGCCTGAATTTAAAATACTATCTGCTAAAAAACTTAAAGCGCATGTGACTTTGATATATAAAGATGCGTCAGAGCACTAAAATAGCTCAGCAAAGATTTTCGTATTTGTTATTTTGTTTCTCAAAGGCTGCGGCTAGCTGCGTATTTGAATTTCGTTGAGATTAATTTAACAAAATACGAAATATTCCGGGGGTAAAAAAAGTTAAGCATTTCAACTTAGTTTCGGAACTTTGCAGCTTCATTTAAATTTTTGATTGGCCTTCCAAAAAATAAGAGAAAAAAATTTAAAAAAAAGAAAAAAAATAACGAAAACAGCGCTAAGCTCGTTTGCCGATCCGCTGGCTGCGACGGCTGCCTAATGAGCAAATGGCGTTCACTGATCGCTTTAAATTAATCTTTTTTTAATTTCTCGGCATTACCGATTAGATGCTGTCGAAGCTAAAGTTCAGCACAGTTCAGCCGGGCAGCAGTAATGTAATTAATATGCAAATTATAAGTCGATGCTTGCGAGACACATTCACATTTTGTGGGTCCCCCAAGACAAAGGCCAGCACAAAAGTCGCGCACTCCGATGACTGGAGGCGAAATGAAGATGAACCTAATCCACAGACGCCCAGTTCGCACATGTGGCTCTTATATTTGTATGTGTGTGTGTGTGTAGTTTCGAACGACATTCGGAATAGCTAATCAGCCCAGAGTTGCCGAAAGAGTTCGCCAGGTAAGGGCTGCCCCCCAGTTAGGGCACATCATTTGATTTAGCCACCTCGTCCGATATTTATTTATGAGCACTTGGCTCTGATTTTAGCTGGCGCAGCGCAGCCAATAAATTTCCCATTGCGGCTGGCGTCGCTATCTTTAGCCACATTACCGCGCTCGACTCCCAAAACTCATGCGCCAGTCGCCAACGAGGCCGTAAATACCCGTTTGCCTGATGGTTGCACTTTTTGTCATGTCTGCCGGCCCAACTCCAACTCCAACTCCACCGGGCAACTCAACATTTTTGCTAATGAAAATGAAGTTCGTTGCCGTTATGAGTGCTTGTGAATTTATGTGCAGGCGACAGCTGAGAGCCTTAGTGCAACTGGGTATACGAGAGTGACTATGACTCTGAATACTTGGCATATGTATATTAGAGATATACATAAAACATATATATGTAGTTTATTTATTTATTTTAAATTCTAAATAACAATTTAGTTGAAAGGCAGAGCAACAAAGGCCTTCAGGCAACACAGATAGTAATGCGCCCAACTCATTTGAAAGGCGAACCGTAGATAGCAGCCAGATTGATGGATTTAATTTTAAATAATTTTCCCATTTCAAATGTAATTAATTAAATATTTTAAATAAGGCAAGGTTTCCTTATATTACTATCAACAAAGAAAAGGCCCTAAATTTACTTGATTAAGCATGACATCATTAAGTGAGCTTCGTGCTTAGTATTATTGTGTCTAGCTCGAGCTTAGTTACACATTAAAATTGTAGAGTAAATATTCTTATATTGTTAAAATGTTTACAACTCAATCTCATTATTTTATATCTAATACACACTCCTGACAATTGCCTCATTTTATTATTTCATTACTCCACGTACATCAATAGAGCACATCATTGTCATTAATTATTTATTTAGCTCGGCTGAGCAATTAATATTCCACTTGGGAATTGCCATCAATAATGACATTTTAATTTCACTAGACTCTGCTGTTCCAGTGGCTTTCGAAACAAACTAACTTTTATTTATGCCCATTCAGCATTCGGCTTGGGCCAGAACCAGATCCAGATCCCGCCCATGTGTTTCTTTACAAACAATATTATGTTTGGGTCAGTAGATTGCGATTTATAGTCCCGAGCAGTTTGTTGATTTTTCTTGAAGCCAAAAGCTGTCAGTTTTGTATGCGCATACTTTTCATGAAAATTGTTTTTCAAATAAATTTTCCACCCACATGAAACACACACAGCGCCATACATCTTACTAACAGAAGAACGAAGTCTTCACGATCAACTATCGAAAGATGGCAAACGATTTCCATAGATTTCCGTTAACTCTTCCTCTTGCTCTAGATCTTGCTCTAGCTCTTGCTCTTGCTCTTGGATTGGATTGGATCAGGCAGTGCCAGTCGCTGTTCTGTTTGTTTATTTAGACATAATGCGCGAATAGTTTCACTCACTGACTAGTTGGGGCCTCGGTCTGGACGAATTGACGGACTGTTATTGCATTGCCGAAGGCAGAAGAGTGCTTTGATCTTTTACCAGAGTGTGAAAATTGTATTTGTATCTGTTTCTCTAGCTGTATTTGTGTATGTAATTGTGTGCGTGTGATTAATCAAATGTTTATCAAGTGTGGGCCGAGGGGTGGGTCACGACCGGCGAGCCACATCCACATCCACAGCCATAGCCGGAGCTGGAGCTGGAGCTGGAGCTAAAGCCTGAGCCGAAAATGGAAACAAAATATAATTAAATATTTATAAAAATGTACAGTAACAACAAGGCGTACACTTGTCGGCGTCAACTGTCACAATGTGACATTTCCCACATCAACATCAACGTACCGAGCCGAGCCGAACCGAACCGCTCGCCCGAGCAGCAGCGTCCTACAACAATTTAACATTAATTCGCAGTCAAATAATGCTGCATTTTTTATGCGCAAATGTCGTCGTTGTCAAGTGCCAGCAGCAGTGAAGCAGAGCCAAGTCGCAGGATGTGCTGGATGTGCTGGATGTGCTCTGATGGAAAAGGGATGCAAACAACCAGTCAGGAGGTCAAACTGCGTCCCTCCACCTGTCTCTGCCCAGCCTCAGTGCTAGCCGAGCGTGGGGAGTGGGCCGAGGGTTCTGCTCTGGGCTGACATACAAAATGGCACTCTAACGGATGTATTAACGCACCGCGCATTCGATGTATTTTTAAATAAGTAAGCAAACGAGGAACTCGTCGCTTGCACTCAACTTTCTTGCTGCTGGTGGTTGCTGACTGTGTGTGTGTGTGTGTGTGTGCGTGTGTGTGTGGTGCTGGTCTGCTGGCGGTGTGCGTTGCTCATCCAACCAGGCAGCCACCATGCGAGCGCGCCACGGCGTTGGCGTTGGCGTCTCTCGCTTGCAAAATGTCAAATGTCAGAATTTGACATGCGTGTGACATATCAGTGGCAGCTTTTACATTAATCAAACTCCCTTATTCTTCATCAGCCAGCAGAGACTCCGCACCACCGACACCAAACGGCTATGATGACGACGACGACGACGACGACGCCGACGCCGACGACGGCGACGGCGATGGCGATGGCAACGATGCTACTCAATTGACACATTGAATTAGGGACACGACGCCTTCTGCTATGCTCTCATGCGTGTGTGTGAGTGTGTGTGTGAGTCTGTGTATACAAACCGTGTCCGAGACCGATTCCCACTCATTTAAACAATTGTGGATGGGTCGCAAATAGTTCTCGTTGCTGTTCGCTATGCATTTCATACTCTTAATCTAATCATGTGAAACTTTATTTTGGGCCTGCGGTTATTAGCTCAATGTGCCATCCTTTTGTGTTTCTAAATGAAACTGAACTTAAATTAAGGGATAAATTGTAAATTGGATTGGCTGAAAAGTAGAAGTATTTTGGAATAAAACTATATACACGAATATTAATAAGTAATGTAGGAAATATTGTGTCTATTTCATTACTTAATATATATATATTTTTCGGTTCATTCTTACAAGAAACTTGAAAGCTTCTTAATGACTGATTGACAATGATAATAGAAAGATTGTAAAATATATTTATGATTTACTGCTATACAAGCATTACTCTTATATTTAATTTATGTAAGTGCTAATAACGGAGTCCATTAAAAGAAACTGCTCCTCCCCCTAACAGTATTCTGTTAATAGCATAGCTGCTGCCTCTCTGTATTCTGCACTTAAATTGGTCGAGTATATCGACAGACATGAGATATTTATAAATTATATCAATATTCAAATAAAATGTAGGCTATCGTTTCTGGAATCTGTATTTATCTATTATTTATTTATTAAAAATATTGACAGTAGCTATAGTCAACTTAGAGATAAATTAATAGAGAATATAATATAGAGCAACACTTAATTGGTTCTTGGTATAATTGTTGTTAGCTGTGCTCTAGGTCTGTTCTAGCTAAGTCTTTCACGCTCACCTGTTCTCTTGTAATATGCCAAATTGTAATATATACATAGATAGATAACATGTGGCACGGAATGGGTTGGAGATACTGTTGTAATAATATTCTGTAATATTTTAGATTAAAAAATTATGTATTTTAGTTTGCTTAGTTTTTATCAACAAATAAATAAAATAAAATAAGTAAATAATACTGAACTCAAGCTCATCAAATCACTAAATGATCACTTCAAAACATATATTTCCACAAGAAGATCAACCATGGTCCAACTCAATGATGTGTCAATTATGTGTGCAGAGAAAGCGGGCGATTCCAGCAATTTACTTCAGCCCGGACAGTCAAACGTTTTGTTTTAAGTACATTAATTGTTCGCCGTTTTGTATTCATCAAGCCAAGTGCTGGAGGAATGTTTAATAATCTCTTTTTGAATTACTGTCAATGGGCGAGGCATCATCCCAGCGTCCGTCCGATCATCAAGAGCGACTCGTCAACACCATCATATATTTGCAAGATCGAGCAAAGTATTTTGAATCCAATTTATATTCTCAGGCCCGCATGCGCTGTCAGCGTAGAGCTGCTTAATCCTGCAGCCGCAAAAGGGCCTGGGGAGTGTGTGAAGTGCGAGCCATTTGGCTAAATGAAAATGTCAAATCATTTGTCAAACGTTTAATTGGCTATGCGATACTGTGCGTGAGCGTGAGTCCATGGGGAGCAGCAGCTCCAAGGGCTACGCGGGCGCCACCAATGGGTAGGGGTTGATCGAGCAATCTAGGCGGTCGCCTGAAGGTCTGCTCTGAATGCCAAACGCACGATCCATCTTGAACTCGTCAATTTGTCGGAGATGGCGGAGCGCTGCGTAACGAAATGGCGAGCACAGTGGAATGCGTGTCGAAATCACATCACAAAATTTCAAAATCAAATCGCGCGCATGCGTGAAAAGCCGCAGGAGGCGTTCGCTACACACATCACCAGTTAATTGTGGGCCTTCGCCATTAAGTGAAGCAATACAAAAGGCACAGCGCCATGACAAAATCAATAAAAAAATCGAAACCAAAAACGAAATAAAAATCATAGTCGAAATCAACTAAGCCCCACATACACGTCACACAAGCGTAATATTTCTATTTTGTTAGGCTACTTGGCTTTCCAGCCGTGCCACGACGACCAATAGACATAAATCATGGGTCAGTTTGGTGTGCGGCAAATGTTCAAATGATGCTCGGCAGCATGTAGAACATGACGTGGGACAACAACCAAATCATATACTACATTTCGAGCCTCTGCCACAGACAGAACAGAACCACAGCCAGAGCCACAGCCAGAGCCACAGTCGCTGGCAAATCAACATCAGCAACATCATCTTAATCAGAGAGTCGTCACCGTCGTCGTTGTCAGGTTGCGTTCTTCAGCATCGTAGCTGAGTTACGATGAAATTGAAAACACTTTTAATGCGCCTTGATTTATTATCATCTCTTTGGCTATGAAGTGTGGCTGCGGTTTTGCCTCACTGTGTTGCCCACAAGTGCTGTGAATCAACAGAAAATAATTGTGAAGGATTTCTTCAAAAGAAAATCGAGCAGTGTTTAGTGTTCCTGGAGCATGCAGCACGCAAAACTTATGCCTGTCATCGTGAGACGCTCAATGCGCGATCATCTCATACGAATTGTAAATTTTGACATATTCATTTCGACTAGAGGACCAAACAACGACCACATTGAAAGGTGTTACATGTCGTGCCCGTGCTAGCTGTCATGACATGCATTTATGCACGAATTACAGATGACGATGATCATGATGATGTTGATGATGATGAGCTGAATGCATTGATGCATTGATGCATTGGTATCGAAGATCGAGATCGAGATCGACCTGTGTCATTCGGCCATTCGGGGCTAATTTGCTATGCCCAGGCGGCCGCTATCAAAATATTGTTCAACATTTGTCTGTCTTGTCTCCGGGCGCTGTTTGCCTTAACCAAATATCAAAATAAATAATTTAAAAGCGGAAATATTTAGTTTATTGCAAGCGATCAAGTGATCCCTGTCCAGAGTAAAGTCAGAGTCGGAGTCAGCGCCAGCGATCAGGTGCAGCGGACAGCTGGCAGTGTCTGCGGGCTGTTCGAAATTATAAAACAATTCAGCTGAAATGCGCTTTGGCGGGTGCATTTAATTATAATAATTTTAGAATTCTGCTCTCTGCTCTTTTGCATTTAATTATCATGAAAATTGCAGGCCACTGGATAAAGTTGATTTCCCCACTCGTTTCGGGCCTCACCGATCCTAACCGGGGCTACACCTTTTATAATGTCGCTGTTTGTTACCAACTCGCTCCACGGGGCGCTTTTTGCGTTCAACTGCACCAAAGATTCATGCTCCAACTAAAACTCTGACTGCAACTTCGACTGCGTCTGCGGCTGATGCTGAGACGGTTACGTTTAAGGTCCGCCCGTTCGGCTGGCAAGCCAAATTGCTTGGCTTATAATTTCATGCATTTTACATGGATTTCTTAAGATTGAAATTGTATTAAGCAAGAGCACTGGGCTACAAACTTCAAGCGGCATACACAATAGCAAGAAATTAAATATAAATATATACAATGATAAATGGAGAAGATAAACTAACGATTTTTTACAGCGTTTAAATAATATTAATAATAATATTAACGCTTATTCAAATTCAAATTGAGGCCAGGATTAGTTTTTGTTTTAGTTCAACTCTAGTGACGCGATTCATTGTAATTTGGTCCGTTTCGCTATTAGAGAACTGAAATCCATTCAGCATGAAGCGCAGTGTATAATGCATGACATTTGATCATATCAGCGCCAACACAGCAAATTCTTGGGAAAACTGATTTGTAACTTGGTACACAAAACATATGCGCAATCATATCGCATACAGCATCCATACAGACAGAGCCACAGCAGCAGCGGCAGCGGCAGCGGCAGCGGCATCGAATGCAATCGCCAACGCCCGCCTTGCCACGCCTATAGGCATCGGGTCGTCGCAATAAACTTAATACGAAAACTTTTCAATTTAACAAACGCCAAGAACGCACGCTGAGCGACGCAGTGGTAACTAAAACCAAGTGGCCATGTTAGCCATGTTGGCCATGTTAGCCATGTTAGCGGTGGGCCAGTAGCCGGCCATGGCAGATGAGCTACTGGTGGTCAGATGGTGGCCAGGCAGCTGAATGCCTGAGTGCCTGAATGCCGAATACCGAATGCCAAATGCCAAATGCCTGTCCGGCTGATAAATCACAAATGCATTGGAGCGCGTATCAATGCGAGGCGAAGTTAAGTGCGGCCGAGACGAGGCCAGCTGAGTGGCGGACCCCGCCAGCAGTGGGCCGCCCAGCATTGGGGGGCTACTGTATTCGCTTCAGCTCGTTGTAATTATTTTAGCGCTCTTGCGCGAAATTTGAAATTCATTTCATAACTCAATGTAATGGCTCCGGCGACCGCAAATGCGCAGCTCCAGTGACTGATGGGCCAATAAACTAAACGATTTTATGTAGTTGACTCTCGACGTGCGACAA
Source organism: Drosophila navojoa (assembly GCF_054131105.1). Lineage (NCBI taxonomy): Eukaryota > Metazoa > Arthropoda > Insecta > Diptera > Drosophilidae > Drosophila > Drosophila navojoa. The sequence goes on along the minus strand of NC_142890.1, from coordinate 28,163,792 downwards.
GCCAAAGTAATGAAAAATAATTAGAAATGTGTTTAAATGCCGTTCAGTGAAAGATCTCGCCTGCTCGCCTAGCGAAAACCAGTCAGCACACAGCACACAGCCCCCTGCTCCCAGTCCCCCTGCCCACCCCGGGACCAGGCACTTAAAGTTTTCAAAGCGGCATTAGCTGCTAATTGCCTGTGGGATGCAATGGCTAATGGCAAACTTGCCAAATCAGCGAATGACTGGCATTGCCGCTATCCGATACACCAGTGCGAATGCAAATCAAATGGCTAACAAAATAATCAACTGCGCGTATCAACTACTACAAGTATTCCTCTGTCTGCCTATAGGCTAGCATTACATACATACATATATTAACAGTTTAACAGCTGATCTGTAAGTAATCAAACTCATACACATACAAACATACATATATCATTAGAACAACTCACGTTATAATCATCACTTTAGTGTTATTGTCTTTATAAATCTATTATAAAGTTGAAAGTTCATCTATGTTCTCCCATTTGAAATGAGTTAAGATTATATAAGAACAATGATTTAGTCGTTGGCTAATTTTAAGCGTTATTATTGTTTTTATTTCAACGACGTCATCAAGTGAAAGGAATGAGATATTGCGAAATTATATTTACGAGTTAATTAGTATTCATTGGGAACCTATTTTAAAATGATGTAGAATAACGTGTCTTGAAATTTAGTAGCTCACAAATTCGCATTGTCGAACACAAGACTAACACTTTAAAGACCGAAGAATATAATAATATAATATAATAAATATTTTTGTTGAGGTTTACCAAATCTGTTTCTGATAGCAACATATATCATCACCTACAAACAGTAGAAATCATTTGTATAAACTAACTTGACATTATATTCAGCAATTTGAATGGCTAAATAGAAACTAGATACTCTACTCTCGTCTTGCGCTCCAGGTGACAATGGGTAAATATAGGATATATAGGAAAAGCTTAGGGTTATAGTATAGGGAAAAGTCTTGTTAGTTGGCTTAATGTTCCTGCATTATATGAAAAAGAAAATAATATTTTAAGTAAAATTCAATAACATTTTATCCGTTTAAAGTTGGAGTCAATGACTTTAATAATTTCCGTATCACCTAAATATTTAATATTGCTAATTTGACACGGGTAATAATGGCATATAATCAGAAAAAGATAGATAGGTCGATAAGTATGTTGTTAAGATGGAGTGAAGCATCAGACATTTGCTCTACATTCCAATGCGTTACCTACATTCAGTCAATAGATCAACATTTGAGACAATATGTAAAATATTTATGGCTAAGCGGAACAAATCGACAATAAAACAGAATTCGCCGACACAGAGCTATTAGAGCTAATGCCAAAAAGCGTTTGATGGAAGTGGCATAAAAGAGATCATTATAATGGAATTCGGCATTTGGAGAGACTCACATACACGTATGTCTGTGTGTACGTATATGTAAATGGAGTCGATGTTGTGTGGTACAAAATACATCTATAAAAATCAATTACAATACGATTTCTCCTTTGATAACGACAAGCGAGAGGCCAAAGTCGGTAATTGAATCTATATATACATATATACACTGAGCAGCGAGATATACGAGTCAGAGTACTCGTCGCACTCTTACGCGCACTCGTACTCCCATCTACGATTGTGTGGAGCAATTGTGGCCAGATTTTCGATACAGAATCTGCATATTCATGCTGTAGACATGATCACAAAGGCTCTAAAAGCACCGCCACTGACACGCTGTCTGTCGCCGTCTGTTGCCATCATAGGTCCGCTCTGGGATCGCTGGATTGCTGGCTTGGTGGAGAGCCGCGCAAAGCCGAGTGCTCCCCAGCACTCGAGCTTCGGCTGACAAAAGTTACATCAAACCAACTAATTGAGTGGCGAGCACAATGAGCCCTAGAGCGCGCAGTTCGCTGGGATCAGCGGCGGGCCGGCAGGCCGCCTTTAATGTGCGCATATGACGCTTTTATGGACAGCCGGCACACACTCAGAGCTCTATGGCCAAACTATCTGTGGCTCAAATCAATCTTATCACAGGCACTAGGCACAAACGAAACAGAACAACGGCAACAACAACAACATGCCAAACGTTTTCGATTTCGGGTAAATATATGCCTGAGTGTGCATGTGTATTCGTGTGTGTGTGTGTGTATCTGTATGGTTCTAAACAATTCAACCGCATATACATTGCTGGCTGTCACCTAAGCTATTAACCTGATTTTCTAGATTTTCAATCAAGTCAAAAACGAAAAAGACAAAACACGCACACAAAAAGGAGAATGAATGCCCACAAAGCCGTCACAAAGAGCCGCAGAGACGTGGAGCTTCGTGCCGCCATATCTACATACAACAGCAACAACAACAACAACAACAGCAGCAGCAACAGCAAACTACAAAGGCACATAATCCGGTATTGTATCTTACGGATCGTCGTTCGTTTGGCTGACTGGTTGGCTGGATATGCTGGCTTAGAACGAACAGACAGCCAGACAGCCAGACAGGCAGACATACAGGCTGGTGGACGGACACCCAGCGCACAGGCTGGCATTATTATAAAGTCAAATTTTGTTTCGTTTAAATGCGATCTTTACGCTGAAAGCGTGTGTCCCTTTTTCCCAAAAACCTTCAGCCGAGAAAGAGCAATCCAATCCACTGCCGCGCCAAGTGCCAGATAGAGAGACAAAAAAAAAAAAAAAAAAAAAGGAAAAAAAAATCAGAAAAGGAAAAAACAAAACAAAAATTGAAAATCCCGAAAACAAAAAGGCATTTTTTTGATTGAAATCAATTTAAATTGTTTTCTAGAAAAGCCGCTGGGACAGACGAATTCGACAAAAGGCTAAACGGCTAAACGCTAACGGGGCAGGTCGTATGATTTCTCACAAAGTGTATCCATCAGATACATTGGCGTGTCCGCATGTGGAGGGCCATAGCTACAGATACAGCTACAGGTACACCAACACCAACAACAACAACAACTGCAAGATGCAAGCAGGAGATCAACCCGTTCGTCTCGAACAAATATAGTCGTGCATGTGTCCAAGCTGTTGGCAGCTATTTAGATGGATTAACATAAATCGAAGTGCCTGAAAATCAATGTGAGAACATAAGTTGGGATTTATTTCGACTGCGTAGGAGTTGTCGCTGCATCAAGGGCTTGCACCCTGTACGGCTCTTCTCTTGACTTATGATATGCTATGTTTCTGTCTTACAAATATAATTCCTTCGCTCTCTGCTATACTTTTGGAATTATTTTCTTTTATTTTGAGTTTGTAAATATAGAGCTTTATTTCATATACATATATTGGGACTATAATTTGGGTGATATATTTAGAATTTTAACCCAATCAGAATGTTTTGAATTGTGTTTTCATAATTTTTGTTTAATAGTGTAGTTTTTTTTTTTTTTTTTTTTTTTACTAGTTCTTTTGAAAAGCCATTTTCTTACAATAATTATAGAAAACACTTTCTTCAAAATATTTTTATCAATTAATTACCATTTACCATTTAATATTTATTTAAATTATTCTTTTTTGTTTTTTTTTTTTTCAAAGAATTATTTACAGTATAATTTTTTTGCAAAAATATAAATTATATAATTATAAATTTGAATAATAATATAATCCAAAGCCTTTTGTGCTAAGCGAAGTAAAATAAAAAACATACTATTTTAAAAATAACTTAATGGCATTCCGATTAAATAAAAACCAGCTGAACCTGATCAAATTATTTCAGAGCAGCAAAGTGATCCTTTAAAAATTTTCTACGAGATCCCCTGAACCCTACAAGCAACTGATATTTTAATAATAATTAGCACACACACACACACACACTCTCACAAACACGAATACAAACAAACATATGCACACACACCCGCATACAAACAAACAAATGCACACACATACACATACAAACAAACACACGCATACACACACACTCACATATACAGGCGATTGCGCTTGGGTTGCGCTGCAGTGTTGGCAATATTAGAAGAACTTATTTGTTGAATAATTTAATTTAGGGGTGAGGGGTAAATTTTAACAAAAACCGAAATTGTATAAAATTCATCTCAATATACACTTTAAATTTGGAGACTCTAGCTTGAAAGATGTAGGAGATATAATTATTTAAGTGATCTTCGATACGGGTTTTTATCGATAAAAAAGTATCGGAATGAGTTATCGTTTTTTAGTGATAAACTCGATATGCGCGTGATATGTACGGACATTTTAAAAAAAACTTTAAGTCTCTAGCTCTTATATCTTCTGAAATCGACGCGTTCAAACATACGGACAGACGGACAGACGGACGGACGGACGGACGGACGGACGGACAGACAGACAGACAGGGCTAAATCGACTCAGCTCGTCGTCCTGATCAAGAATATATATACTTTGTGGGGTCTGCCACGCCTCCTTCTGCATGTTACATACATTTTAACAAAACCATTATACCCTGATTTCCCATTTTCAATGGGTTCAGGGTATAAAAAAAAAACAAATTAAAATTAAAAGTAAAATAATATACATAGTATTCAACATTAGTTAAAATTATTATTTATTCAAGGCAATCAATAGATATGAATTTCTTTGAGGATATTATTAAATTTCTCATCGTTAAAATTTGGTTGATCTGAAGAGGCAACATTTCAAGTTACATAGATTTATAATAATGCTCATACTCAAATGCTTAACATATATACGATTTTATGTTATCTGTTATGTTATAATAATAGTCATATATTTAACGTATGTAATAAAGATAGTATTTTCACGGCTTTAACTATTTATGGTAAACTCTAGACGTACCCAAAAGTCATGATATTTTTTTCCTCATTTAAAATAAAGAAATTCCAAATTGCTTTTGTTTTGAATTCCGTTTTATTTATTGATATTTGTAAGTTTAGTGCATATCATTCGTATAATATTTTATTTAAATAAACAAATACAAATTTTTGATTAGGAAATCAGAGGCGTTAAGTCATAAATGCTATGTTTGACATTTCTCGTTTTATGAAGTTTATTAAAATACCAATTTGTGTTGACCATGTCATAAAAGTGTGTGTCTCTCTGGCATTAATATTTGTGATGTGAAATGAAAACGAGAAATGTTATTTGAAATCGACTCAATTAATATTGTGACTCACATTTGAAACCTATTAGGCGAGTTCATTTATATATGTTGACAAATTTGTGAAGAGCTGAGTTGACGCGCACCTTTTACACTGATATATCATCAACATCAACATCAACATCAGCATCAGCATCAACATCAAATTAAATTTCTTGTAACGCGTTAATCTGCCATAAAAGATGACCAGCACAAAGTGTAATAACAATGGATATGAGTTTTGACCATATCAGATGCGTCCATGGCTGTGGCTCTCTTTTGATGGCCATAACTCAAACGATTTGTATCTGTTTTGAGAAGTGCTGCCATTAGAATGCCAATTTGAAAGCTTTCAGTGGAAGCAGTCCATAAAATGCGCATAAATGTCACCATGACTCAGATTGGACGGCCACACACACACTCGCACACACCAGCACACCCAAAATAATAACACACCCTTGGTCTTGGAGTTGTGGGCATCAACTTTCCGGCTGCGTATGGCGGAAACTCAACTTAAATAGCAATTAAAACTATAACTATTAAGTGGTGGGGCTTCCGAGGTATCTCGGCGAACGGAAACAAGGCGTAATGGGGCTTGTAAGACAAGAGAAGCCAAACGAATGACAAAGCAAACAATGGCCAAATGAACTTTTAACCTGCAGAACGGTCGCGCTCGCAGTACAGGTGCAGGGATCGGCATTGGGATCAGAGCGGCTCGACCCAAGCCATAAACTGACAACGTTTTGGACAAGTGTCAGGGCGTGTGATTTATGCGCGCGCTTACCAAGAACTCGAGCAACTTCGACGCATGCGCAGCGACCTGCAGGTCAGCGGGCAGCGGGCAGCGGGCAATAGGCAATGGGCAGCGGGCAATGGACGGACAGTGGACATCCGACATGGTAAAAATGTTAATCGCTTTAATCTCTCAAGTGCGCCGAAAACATGCGACGATATCCGAGTCCCAGTCCGAGTCCAAGTCCGAATCCGACTCACAGTGGAAGACAAGGCAACGCTTCCGTCACATTCCCTGCTTTGACATTGCGCAATTCTTGTTCTTGTTCTTGTTCTGTTTTTTGTTTCTGTCTGTCTGCGCTGGACATGTGTGCATCAATTGTGGACAGCAGCAAGGGCAGCCGGCAGGAACAGCAGGTTATCATCCAGTGGCATTTTGAACATGCCGCCGCCGCCTCAACGCCGAAAATTTTGCCCATTTCAAAGATATTGAAATGCATTTACTGAACAGCTGTTTTTTTTCTTCTTCTTATTTGTATTTCACTTTTGGGGATACATAAGTATTTATCATATTACGCTCTCAACATGCAGTTAACGCTCGCTCGGCTTGCGGAAGGGAGGGAACCCATAACTTATCTCTAGGGCTATGCTTAAAATATTAATGATCTATGAATCGATTGAGTTGGGACATGGGCCATGGCCCATGATGGAGCATGGAGCATGGGGCAGCAGAGTGATCGCAGCAACACTTAAAATCAAAGCACACAGTGCGGGGGAAATTGTGTATTAAAATTCTGAGCAGCTATAGAAGAAAACGATATGCTGACGCGACCCCGCTGAAAAACAAAAAAAAAAAAAAACAAAAACAAAAAAAAAACTCAAGCCAAGTGGCAAGAGTTATGGATGGATGGGATGGGATGGCTGGCTGGCTGTCTGGCTGGCTCTGGCTTTGGCTCCTCGCCACCAATGCAACCAGCATTGCGTGTATGATTTCACTAACTGATTTAGATGCAAATCAAATCAAGAGCGAGCCCCGGAAAAATGCCTGAAAAATTGGTTAGTGATAGCTGCCGAAACGAACTATGAATGTTGCATTCAATCGCTTATGGATTTCAAATTTAAATTTAAGACCTTACACATTGAGTATTTTAATGTGGCCGCAAACGAAATTCAGCCGACCGACAGCAGACAGACAGACAGCCCGGCCGACTAGTCGTCTAACCAACCAGATTGAACGACGTGCTGTGCTACGATCCAAACTCTCGAGACAGAATCAGAGTTCTAATCGGATTCAAATTCGAATCGTAGCTGACCTCACCGACGACCCCTTTTGTGTGGTATTTGTGGAGACAGTCGGAGCCCGAGCCACAGTCAGACACCCAGATACCCATCTGAATTGTGTATGAGACTATCAACGGACACATTTATTTCATGTTTATGTTGATATTTTCAAGTTTGATAAAAAAAAGCGAAGAAAAAATATTCGTTTCATTTGATATATATGTAAATGCGACGCGATTCCCGCTCCGCCTCAAAGCCAGCTCATCATCGTCGGTCATCAGTGAACCAATTATCATCAGCGAAGCAGTTAGTAGGCGCTGTTCAACAAGGCAGCACAGCTTTAAATGCCATTTATGCATTTTATTGACATTTTCGAGCCGCATTTTATCTTTGGCCCGCCGGTACGACGGTACTCCGATTCGTCGGTCCGGCAGGCGTGGCGCTTTGGGGACCCGGCCAGAGCTCCGTTTAAATCATGATGACAGTTGCATGATAGCCAGATAAAAATAGCTTGCAGCTTTTGGATGATAAGTGGGTACAGATGCATTCGGGCGATAAGCCATGACTAAGGAGCATCTCTCTAAAGTTTGTCTAGCATCTCGGCAAACACATAGAAAGTTGCTGTAGTTGTTGGTTTTGTTGTTGCTGTTGCTGTTGCTGAACAACATTGCTCTAATGAGCTGTGGTTTATGGGGTCATCCACAGATTCTGCAACTATAAAATTAAAGAAAGAGTTCAGCTCTGCACGATGCTCTTAATTGGTTGGATGATGTACGAGTATTGCTTGACTCTCCGATTAATAAAATGAACGAAAAATATCTTAAAATACCAATAATTTCCCACTTAAACTTACAAATTTACGTGTGATCAATTAAAATTTTATTTGATTTTGAAATAAAAAACTTTTCGTTTATTTATTTATTTATTGCTTACAAAATTTATGATTGGGGCCATTGACCCTTAGGATACGTATTTGCAAGGAATATGATTATGAGGAGCTGGGATTTGCATAGAAAATACTCATAAATAATAATAAATCAAATTTCATAATTCATAATGAATTTTTAAATTGATAGCGTTTTCAGTTACGATTCATTTGTTATTTAAATTCTGTGCTTAAATCATATTTAGCATTTTGATATGCCCTAATGAAGTTAAGAATCAATAGCGTTTATTAACACCAAGTATTGTCTATTGTTTGAGTTTCATTAAATAATTAATACAAATTTATAATAAATACCTTAAATAAATTAGGAGTAAAGAAAAATGTAACTACAGCAAAATATCTTTAAATTAAAATAATTGATATACTTAAAAATATAAATTATAAATTATACTAGTACTATAGATGTATATATGTAATGAATATTATATATGTATGCATGCGCACACAATAAAGTTTATTTTCGCTCCTTATAAAATTAAATAATCCAAAATATTCGTCTATAAATCAAATAAATTGTGGGTAATTTTGTATATTTAACTAAATAAAACGAAGTAATTTTTTTTTCTATGAATACAAATATAAGCAATTTGTGTGCAAGACCTGGCAGCTAACATGAATCGGTAATGTGATCCTTATGCTATTAACAGCGGCAAATTCTGTAAATAACATAATACGACAACGTGGAAGAGGAGCAATCCTTGTTAATAGAATATGAATATGAAATTTTATTATTATTAAATGATAGTCGAAATATTAAACATTTTTTATATATACATATATAGCTGTTTAATAATATTTTGATTTAGAATAATTCATAAATAAATAATTTATAAGTTAAATAATTCCTTACGATGGCTGGATCATTAGATAAAACTAAACAAAATAAAATACATTATCGAAGCAGAATCCAAATTGTTTTCTTCATTTTTGGGGGCATAACTTTAGCTGTCATACACGCACAATTAAGTCAGACACTCCCAATGAATACTATTATACTATTTAAGAATTGGCAGAAGAGCTCAATAAATAGTTTAGATAAGCTTCTCCGACAAGAGCTGCATATAATGGATATGAATGTTAGCTGGCAGAGGCAACTGCTTTGCCGTTTTCCTTCTGATGCCTCAGCTGAGGGTAGCGGACCAGGGCAAGGCGGAGGATTGGGGCGCTGAATAAAAGGAATTTATTTAAATCGAAAAAACGCAAACGCATTAATATTATTTAATTTGCACGTGTGTGTGAGTGTGTTTGTTTTTTATTATTTCCTCATAATTAAAAAAGAGAAACCAAAAAGCAACGCAAAGTGAGGAGACACGCGGAATAAAATGTGAAAAAAGGAGGACGACGCGCACTATTCAAATTAAAAATCGAACGTAAATGCGTCGCACAGCAGGAAGCGAGATTTTAAGAGAGAGGTCTACAATAATAAGGCTGGACTCCGATTCCTGGCGACCCCGGCCAGGCGACCAACAAGCGATTGTTGCTGTTTGTTGCCGTCCAGTCCGAATCTGAGTCCGAGTCCGAGTCTGACTCTGCGTCTGCGTCTGCGTCTGCGTCTGACTGGCCATATGATAATTTAAGGCTGCATAACGTCATGCTGTTGCTCCATTGCCATTTATACAAAATGAGCAGGAGTCTTGGCCAAGAGGGTGCAGGGCGGTAAGGGATAGGAGTTGGGGGATAGGGGCCGGCCAGCGATCGAGAGGCTCGCGTGTTGGCCTTATGAGTGACTGCTGCCTGCTGTGGGCCGCCAACTGTGCCGTGCATCCTCCTTTGATGTGGAGGAACCATGGTGGGGCCGGCGATCGGCCGGCCCGAGCTCGCCCTGCGCTTTGATACGATAAAAAATTAAGGCGATAATGGAATTGAAGCAAATGAGCTGGGCAACATTTGTTCGCTGGCTCCGCTGTGCACCGGCACTGACACCGTCTCTGGCTCTGGCTCTGGCACTGGCACTGGGTAAACTATGCAGCTGTGCGACAAGCAAAAATTGGACAAGCAACACGCAATTTATGTCAATGTGCGCTCCCAGCGCCGGCCCACACGGAAAATGTGCAGTAATTAATAAAAATAAATAAGCTATGGGCAAAAAAAAAAAAGAAAGAAAAAAGAAAACAACAAGCAGTGAAAAATAAGAAGAGAAAAGTCTCAAGGAAAACTCTCGGCCATGTCGCTGAATGTTCAATTTACAAACCACCTACGTTGCGGTGACAAACGCCCGGCCATAAAAATTAAAGAAAAATCAAATCGTATATTATGCGACAGCAAGCCAAGCCGAGTCGAGGCTTGAGGAGAGCCGGCTCCAAGCTCTAGGCTCCAACTGCATACATACATGCACACATGCATGCACAAAGGCGGAGTCGGAATAATGTTGCCCCGGCTAACAACTTCATTTCGTGCGACACTCATAAGGCATAAATTTGCTAGACTTAAGCCTAATTTATGCAGCGCTTCGGGCCGAAGGGTCGCCAATGGCTGTTGGCCAAGGCGACAAGGCACAGCAACAAGTACGAGTATTTTGTCGCCTCGACGTCACTGTTGGCAGCGGCAGCGGCAGCGTCAGCGGCTGCGGCTGCGGCGTCGTCGATGCCAATGCCGACTGTATCTGCATTCACAATTAAACAATTTCCACTAAATCTCGTTACTTCCTTGGCAATTTGTTACGCGCGCCAGCAAAGTTATGTGACGCTGTGCCATAAATTCATGCGCCAACCGAGCCCAAACTCTGAACAGCCGGTCAGGCTCGTCAGCCAGGCTGTAGCAGCAACAGCGGCAGTAGTAGTCAGTAGTCCAGTAGTAGCTTTCGTTGTTGTTGTTGTTGTTGCTGCTGTTGGGCAATCTTTACATGGGGCACTTAAATCGACGAATTTATGTAGCCAGCCTGTGCCTGCGCCTGAGCCTGAGCCTGAGCCTGCGACTGCGACTGCGCCTGCGCAGCCATCGAGCTGCTGAATCTCGATCCTGCACCATGAGCGCGCTCTAAGTCGACAGAAGGTGTGCACAGCGAGCGCATATAAACTGCGATTAGGCGACAGCCGGCGCACGGATTGCACCTGGGTCAGCCACTGACACTGACCCAATGCCCGAGGCACAGGCTGAGGCAGAGGCTGTGCCCAAGACTCAGTCATGACTGCTGATCAAGTGGTAAATGTGTGATGCAGCTCGATCTACTAAGATAACCAACTAACTAATTAAATCAGAATTTTGAGGAAAAGAGAAAAAAGAAAAATACACCAGAATAGAAAAGACAATGGACTCTTCCATATGAATAGACAATGGGCCGTGGCGAGGTGTTACGTGGAATTTATGAATACTAATTAAATATATGCTTTCGTTTTTTGTCTATAGAATTTCTTCTCACAGTTTAAGAAATTTATTTATCTAAAGAAGTTTTACTTTTAGAATCGATTAAGTATCCAGTAAATATAATTTAATTTAAATAAATTTTGTGAAATAAATGTATTTTAAATAATTGTATGCCTTAATTAAATTAAATCACATTTTATGTTTTTTATGTATATTTATAAAAGTTAGGAGATTAATATGTATGTTATATCTAAAACATCACTTCATATTAAAAATAAAAAAAAAAAAAACTTGAATATTCAAGCTGTGAATTAATTAAAATATTTTAAGCTTGAATTGGTTGTAAGTTTATAAAGCCGGTAAGCCCTAATCGAATATTTAATAAGATAGTTATATATATGAAAAAAAAAAAAATTAAAGGGAGTGCGAGACTGGGAGATACCCTGAACCACGTACTATCTGCAATATAAATTTTCTGTACTCTGATCAACTAATTAAAGATATTTCTTATTTAATATAGAGTTGACCCCTTCCAAAAGCCTTTTAAAGTCTATAGCTCTAATAGATACTGAGATTGGCGTGTTCATGTGTACGGACAAATGGCCGGAATAACAGGATTTAACATACCCCACTATTCGACTACATTATGGGTATGCCACGCCTCTTTATACCTATTACAAATATTTTAAGAAAGCCTTTTGCCATTTTTACTGAACTTAGGGTATGATCAGTATGTGATATATTATCCATATCCATCCCAAGGCATCAGTATTTAGTAATCATCAACCATAAATAACGTCATTTTTAACGAGTTTTTGGAGTAAAGGAAAATTACTCTCAGATATATTCGCTGTGCTTTTGCAATACAAACTCGCCTTGATGTTACTGAGCTGATGACAAACATATTTTAGCAGAGTTTCAGATTATATTGTCGTCAAAACCTGAATCGATTCTCAATCAGCATGTCAAATGTTTGATTTCTCAATAAATTTTAACAACAAAATTTCATTTGTTTTGTTTCATTTATAGCTAAATCTAAATTTACATTTTTCTGATATCTAATAACTGTAAACATATAATTTATATTTTTCGTGGAAGCTATTCGCATCTTATTAAAACGTTGCAACAATTTGAAAATGGAAGCAAAGGTTTTTTTCTGCGCTGCGCCCATATATATGTGTATATAACGGCAAAGTTTCATTCGCAATGTGCGACAGTGCATAAAAATATTTGAAAAATGCAACAACCCCAACCAGACTGCGGCACACACACACATACATAGTAGTAAGTAGCCCTAGCTGGTCTGTTATCAAATCAAAGCCTCTTTGGCGTATCTTTTGGACGGTTACTGCACTGGCAGCAGTAGCCAAGCAAAAAGTAGGCAATAGGCGCACATCTGGGTGCCGGAGGGGCTGCATTTCGATTGGGGCAAAATCTTGCGAAAAATAATTTTAATTTATCACTTCCGGCGGCCATTGTGTCGTCGTTCATTGCGCCGCGCTGCAGTTAGGCCCAGGTCCAGGCCCAGCCCAGCCCAGTGCAGCGCAGGCCGAGCGAAGTCGGTTCGAACGATAGCAATCTTTTGCATTTCCTATATGCATGCATGCATGCTACCATTACCATTAGCATTACCATTACCATTATACTATTGCCATTGCCTCCACCATTGCCGTAAAGTGGGCGCAGTTTTTGTTTTTTTCGGTCTTTTTCAAGCATTTGGTTTGCGTCCATATGCAAATGCAATTTTCGCATTTTGCAGCCAACAAACTAACGGTGTGCGCGCTCTTTTGAGTTATGCGAGTGGGGGAGCCTAGGTTGTATGTGTGTGTGTGTGTGTGTGTGTGTGTGCGGTTCGGGTCTGGGCCAATGAGCCTTCGCCACGCAACAATGGGCAGACCTGAGCTGAGCTGCTGAGCTGCCGAGTTACCCACCGCCAGCTCATTGCTGACCCTATTTTTTGGGGGGTAGTTGAGCCCCGTAAATGGCGTAACATTTTTTGCATGTTTCGAATGCTCCGTCGGGGACCGAAGCCGACTCTGAGGCACGGTCTGGGCCCTTAACGTTGTCGTCATGTTGCCAGCCGGCAAGACATGAGACATTTGCTGCATTCAACATAACATAGCATTGCATTGCATTGCATTGGATAGCCGTTGGCCCCGCTAGCTAGCAAGTTAATTTAGACGGCTGCCCCACACGGCAAAAACAGCTGCCTGCCATATTACTATTATTGTTGTCGATGTTGTCGTTGTTGTTGCTGTTGCTGTTGCTGTTGCTGTTGCTGGTCAGTGGCGCAATTAATCATCAGGGCTGGTAAGCATTCGTGTAAGCGCACTTATCGCCAAAACACATCTCAAGTAGTTAATTTTCAAATAGCTTCGGTAACAGGCTGCGTTTTTGTGTTGTTTCACAGTGCTCTCGGTCTTTCTTTTTCTCATTCGTTTTTTCGTTTTTAGTTTTTATTTTTCGCTGTCTGTTGATGGACAGCGCGCGTTTTATGGCGTTTTTGCATTTGAGTGTTTTGCTAGACAGTTGGCAAAGGCCCACGCCAAAGTGCGTAACCAAAAGTAGAATTTAAGCTGCTCCGCCTGCTGCAACAACATTCATATATTCGTTAAAGCAGCTAATTAGCAGCCCACACGCAGCAGCGCCACCAAGCGGCGTGTAGATGTACTACGCAGTAAAAATAGACAGGCCAACCCCAGCCTCGGCCAGCCTGCAGGCGAACAACAACAGCAACAACAAATTCGCTCCCCCACTGTTGCTGCCTGCATTCACTTCGATTTCGCCTTGGTGGTTGCTCGCTCCCTCTCGCTCGCTCAATGGTGTGTTCGCTCGCTCGCTTCAAATATGGCGACCGATTTGATTGGCTGGCGGTGCGCGTGGGGCGTGTCTGCTCTTTTGCGCGCCGCGCATGGGAATTGGCGCAACGACGCGAACGTCGGCGAATGAGCTTTGAATGCAAAATGAATGCAACAAGTGCGCTTGAAAATGAATCGGAGCGCATTCAATCGAACTCGAATCGCCTTGAATGGCATCGAATCACTTTGAATTACCAGCTGTGCTCAATCAAATTGACCCCAGCCAGCAGTCCCAGAGCTACCCACCAGCCGCTAGCCCCAAGCAGGTCGTTCACAATAAAGGCTAAGAGTAAAGTAAACTTAAGTAACCAACAAAACGCAATACGATATTGCAATTTAGCTGTCAGTTATCTGCTCTCTGGGCCAATTAACTATCGTGTTCTTGTTGCTGTTGCAATTTAGTGCCCCCAAGACTCAACTGAGCCGATGATTTTGCGGTTTTCCCATTGCCCGACTCTCGTGCCCCTCACTCTTTCACACACACACACACGCACACATGTGTGTGTACAGTTGTGTGAGCTGTTCGTTCGTTCGAGTGTGTGTAAACAGCAATTATCTGATAAATACCCCGGCGCTAAAAAATTGATAAATTGCGCATATAAACGTTACGCTATGATTATGCCACGCTACGAGCAGATGGAGGTGGAAGTGGTATAGAGACTGGAATTTGCCCCAGACTCGACTCGACTGCTCAGCAGATCCCAAATCAAGTATTGCACGGTTCCGAATAGAACAGTATAGCCACGCTATATTGCTCAACTGTCACTCAACCCAATTGACAGGCTCTGCAATGGAAAATGAAAACACAGCTGCAAGTGCTAGGGCAACAATCATTGGAAACCTGAGACCCAAGGAGACAGTGCAGACGAGAAGTGCTAATCGAAATTGAGTAGATTCCTAAGAAATATGGAATTTGCCTACGTCTACATTAATAAATAAACAATTTGCCTTATCCCGGAGATGCCGTTCTACTACTTGAATACTTTCAAGACCATTTGAAATGATTAGGAATACTGTAAGGAATGATTAAAGCAAATACCTATAAATAAATAATAATATAAGAATGTATATTGTATATTTGCCTGTTACAATATTTAAAAAATGAAAAAAAAAAAATCAATAAATTTTTATTTGTATATGTATTCTCTTCTCAAAAATTAACAATTGTAATTTTTTATTGATTTTATTTAATTATTAATTAGTATTTTTCTGACAAATGTAATTTTCATAGTCGAGTGGGTAAGGAAGAGGTTTGGTGAATTCTATTTTAATATATCACTTTCGAATTTTATCTTTGACACATTCATAGATACATATTTTTATATTACAGCCATTATCAATCATTGCGACTATGTTTATTTAATTATATTATATATTTGTAAGTCATAATCAATTATAGTCTTGCAGATATTTTATTAACAACATAAAATAAATAATTGTTGTCTTGCATGGATGGTAAATAAATATAAACATATAGAATGGATTGGATGCAGGCATCGTTTTTTTAGTTAATTGTCTGAAAGTGATTGAACTCGCCTTTCACGACGCTAATCGCGTCTAAACAAATCAAAAACTCTTCAATTTCCAGCAGATCGTTTAATAGATCCATCAATCGGAGGTATGAGTGCACCGAACAATCAATCAATACACAGAAAATCTATCAAAGTTGTCTCACGCCCTGGACTCCAGAGCCGTGTTCCATGAGCTATGAGCCATGAGCCACGAGCTGCGAATGGACTGTTGGCTAATTTGTAGCATTGCTATGTTTACGTTTGCAACAAGAGACGCACATCGGATACCCACAACTGGAGCCACAGCATCCATCTGCCAGAGATTAGAAGGCCATGAAACGACGATGATGACGTCGACGACGACGACGATGTCGATGGCAACAGTGCAGGCCGAACTGCGACTGATTTGTTTATTTATATAATTTCAGTCAAGCTCAATTAGAAGCAAATACACACACACTAACACACACACATACATGGTATATTTAAACAATTGTGGTTGCGGCTTTGGTCTCGTGGCGTTGTTTGGTTTTGCTGCTTTTCACTTTATTGATTTAAAAAAATGAAAAATTTATGTTTAAACAAAAATGCGCCATGCAGCCGAAAGCTATTGCCATGGATGAGGACATGGCAGACGAGGCGGATTTGTGGGCGGCGAGAGGGGGCTGTCTGTCCGGGATCCAGACCCTTGGCTGGCGCTGTGGCCATTGGCGCCACCACTTAAAAACAACATGAGCAAGCAGCCAGCAGCGAGCAGCGAACAGCAAACAGCAAGAAGCTTGGCGGACTTCTCGAATGTAAATAAATAAACAAAAAGGCGCGTGCATGCAGAACAAATTGGGGCAACAATTTCTAGCTATTTCTTGGCTCTTGATGGGGCATTCTCGCAATGGCATCGCCGGGCCCCAGTTGCAGAAGCAACGCGGCGGCATAGCTTTTTGATATGCCACGGAAATAAGTTCACATAATCAAAAATGCATTGCCAAATGCCGGCAATGCAACAATACAAATAAATTGCAATCGTTCGTCAACGAAACAAACAAAGGAGTCGCCGCGCCATCAGTGGCGGCCACTGCTGCTGCTGCTGCAGTTGCAGTTGCAGTTTCAGTTTGCTGGTGCTGCTCCTTCTGCTGCTGCAGTTGCAACGGCTGCCGCAATTGTT